>NC_074671.1:9627524-9767524 GCF_029448725.1 Salvelinus fontinalis
GCTAGCTGCATACCGTGTGACTATTGGCTTACGTCGACCCCGGAGCAAACTCAAATCATGCTGGAGCTAGCCAGCTGAGGAGTTCCATCACCATCCGGACCCGTTTCTTTTGTTGCTGCTGCAGATACGGAACCCCACCGGGCCTTCACGACTGACTGCCGACGTTATCTGCCCGAGGGATTTATCCAACCGGCAATTCCGTCCCGACGTTACCTGAACGCTCACCTGAGGCCCGCTAATCGTTAGCTGTCCAATCGGCTGCTATCTGAACAAAACCCCACTACACGGAACCTACCGACGGAAACGCACGAGGTATCTACAAACAGACCTCCATCCTATGCTGCTACCGATAGCCATATACCCGGCCAGCTGTCTGGATCGCCACGACCCCAACCAACCTCTACTCACTGGACCCTTACTGATCACTCGATTAAGCATGCCTCTCCTTAATGTAAATATGCCTTGTCCATTGCTGTTCTGGTTAGTGTTTATTGGCTTATTTCACTGTAGAGATTCTAGCCCTGCTCTCTATACCATATCCAACCTATCAGTTCCACCACCCACATATGCGATGACATCACCTGGTTTCAATGATGTTTCTAGAGACAAGATCTCTCTCATCATCACTCAATACCTAGGTTTACCTCCACTGTATTCACATCCTACCATACCTTTGTCTGTACATTATTCCTTTAAACTATTTTATCGCCCCCAGAAACTTCCTTTTACTCTCTGCTCTAGTAGCTCTAGGCGACCAATTCTCATAGCTTTTAGCCGTACCATTATCCTACTTCTCCTCTGTTCCTCTGGTGATGTAGAGGTGAATCCAGGCCCTGCAGTACCTGGCTCCACTCCTATTCCCCAGGCGCTCTCTTTTGATGACTTCTGTAACCGTAATAGCCTTGGCTTCATGCATGTTAACATTAGAAGCCTCCTCCCTAAGTTTGTTTTGTTCACTGCTTTAGCACACTCTACCAACCCGGATGTTTTAGCCGTGTCTGAATCCTGGCTTAGAAAGACCACCAAAAATTCAGACATTTTTATCCCCAATTACAATATTTTCAGACAAGATAGAACGGCCAAAGGGGGCGGTGTTGCAATCTACTGCAAAGACTGCCTGCAGAGTTCTGTTATACTATCCAGGTCTGTTCCCAAACAATTTGAACTTCTACTTTTAAAAATCCACCTCTCTAAAAACAAGTCTCTCACCGTTGCCGCCTGCTATAGACCACCCTCTGCCCCCAGCTGTGCTCTGGACACTATATGTGAACTGATTGCCCCCCATCTATCTTCAGAGCTCGTGCTGCTAGGCGACCTAAATTTGAACATGCTCAACACCCCAGCCACCCTACAATCTAAGCTTGATGCCCTCAATCTCACACAAATTATCAATGAACCTACCAGGTACCACCCCAATTCCATAAACACGGGTACCCTCATAGATATCATCCTAACAAACTTGCCCTCCAAATACACCTCTGCTGTTTTCAACCAAGATCTCAGCGATCACTGCCTCATTGCCTGCATCCGTAATGGGTCAGCGGTCAAACGACCTCCACTCATCACTGTCAAACGCTCCCTGAAACACTTCAGCGAGCAGGCCTTCCTAATCGACCTGGCCGGGGTATCCTGGAAGGATATTGATCTCATCCCGTCAGTAGAGGATGCCTGGTCATTTTTTTTAAATGCCTTCCTCACCATCTTGAATAAGCATGCCCCATTCAAGAAATTTAGAACCAGGAACAGATATAGCCCTTGGTTCTCTCCTGACCTGACTGCCCTTAACCATCAGAAAAACATCCTATGGCGTTCTGCATTAGCATCGAACAGCCCCCGTGATATGCAACTTTTCAGGGAAGCCAGAAACCAATATACACAGGCAGTTAGAACAGCCAAGGCTAGCTTTTTCAAGCAGAAATTTGCTTCCTGCAACACAAATTCAAAAAAGTTCTGGGACACCGTAAAGTCCATGGAGAATAAGAACACCTCCTCCCAGCTTCCAACCGCTCTGAAGATAGGAAACACTGTCACCACCGACAAATCCACTATAATTGAGAGTTTCAATAAGCATTTTTCTACGGCTGGCCATGCTTTCCACCTGGCTGCCCCTACCCCGGACAACAGCACTGCCCTCCCCTCTGCTACTCGCCCAAGCCGTCCCCATTTCTCTTTCTCCCAAATACAGTCAGCTGATGTTCTTAATGAGCTGCAAAATCTGGACCCTTACAAATCAGCCGGGCTAGATAATCTGGACCCTTTCTTTCTAAAACTATCTGCTGAAATTGTTGCCACCCCTATTACTAGCCTCTTCAACCTCTCTTTCGTGTCGTCTGAGATCCCCAAAGATTGGAAAGCAGCTGCGGTTATCCCCCTCTTCAAAGGGGGGGACACCCTTGACCCTAACTGCTACAGACCTATATCTATCCTACCCTGCCTTTCTAAGGTCTTCGAAAGCCAAGTCAACAAACAGATTACCGACCATTTCGAATCACACCACACCTTCTCCGCTATGCAATCTGGTTTCAGAGCTGGTCATGGGTGCACCTCAGCCACGCTCAAGGTCATAAACGATATCGTAACCGCCATCGATAGGAAACAATACTGTGCAGCCGTATTCATTGACCTGGCCAAGGCTTTTGACTCTGTCAATCACCACATCCTCATTGGCAGACTCGACAGCCTTGGTTTCTCTAATGATTGCCTCGCCTGGTTCACCAACTACTTCTCTGATAGAGTTCAGTGTGTCAAATCGGAGGGTCTGTTGTCCGGGCCTCTGGCAGTCTCTATGGGGGTGCCACAGGGTTCAATTCTTGGACCGACCCTCTTCTCTGTTTACATCAATGATGTCGCTCTTGCTGCTGGTGATTCTCTGATCCACCTCTACGCAGACGACACTATTCTGTATACTTCTGGCCCTTCTTTTGACACTGTGTTAACAACCCTCCAGGCGAGCTTCAATGCCATACAACTCTCCTTCCGTGGCCTCCAACTGCTCTTAAATACAAGTAAAACCAAATGCATGCTCTTCAACCGATCGCTGCCTGCTCCTGCCCGCCTGTCCAACATCACTACTTTGGACGGCTCTGACTTAGAATATGTGGACAACTACAAATACCTAGGTGTCTGGTTAGACTGTAAACTCTCCTTCCAGACCCACATCAAACATCTCCAATCCAAAGTCAAATCTAGAATTGGCTTCCTATTCCGCAACAAAGCATCCTTTACTCATGCTGCCAAACATACCCTTGTAAAACTGACCATCCTACCAATCCTCGACTTCGGTGATGTCATTTACAAAATAGCCTCCAAAACCCTACTCAATAAATTGGATGCAGTCTATCACAGTGCCATCCGTTTTGTCACCAAAGCCCCATATACTACCCACCACTGCGACCTGTACACTCTCGTTGGCTGGCCCTCGCTTCATACTCGTCGCCAAACCCACTGGTTCCAGGTCATCTACAAGACCCTGCTAGGTAAAGTCCCCCCTTATCTCAGCTCGCTGGTCACCATAGCAGCACCTACCTGTAGCACGCGCTCCAGCAGGTATATCTCTCTAGTCACCCCCAAAACCAATTCTTCCTTTGGACGCCTCTCCTTCCAGTTCTCTGCTGCCAATGACTGGAACGAACTACAAAAATCTCTGAAACTGGAAACACCTATCTCCCTCACTAGCTTTAAGCACCAGCTGTCAGAGCAGCTCATAGATTACTGCACCTGTACATAACCCATCTACAATTTAGCCCAAGCAACTACCTCTTTACCTACTGTATTTATTTATTAATTTATGTTGCTCCTTTGCACCCCATTATTTCTGTCTCTACTTTGCACTTTCTTCCAATGCAAACCAACCATTCCAGTGTTTTTTAGTTTTTATTTTACTTGCTGTGTTGTACTCACTTCGCCTCCATGGCCTTTTTATATTTTATTTATTTATACATATATCTGTTTGCCTTCACCTCCCTTATCTCACCTCACTTGCTCACATTGTATATAGACTTATTTTTTTTTCACTGTATTATTGACTATATGTTTGTTTTTACTCCATGTGTAACTATGTGTTGTTGTATGTGTCGAACTGCTTTGCTTTATCTTGGCCAGGTCGCAATTGTAAATGAGAACGTGTTCTCAATTTGCCTACCTGGTTAAATAAAGGTTAAATAAAAAAAATAAAAATAAAAATTCCACCTCAGAGTAGAGAGATAGGGGAGAGTACACCCTGATCCCCCCACAACGCACGCACACACACTAGTGGTGTGTGGGTCAGCTATTTATTCACCCGCCTGCAATTGGTAACCTATTCGCAACTGCCCGACTACATGTTATAAAGTGTCAAATCTGAGGCCCACACCCGCCCCTAACCTGCTAACCTAGAAAATGTGCTGTAGGCTGCAGTCAGAGACGGCGTAACGATTTTTTCACAGTGGGATGCAACTAAAATTATATCCATGCCGCTTCTCGTCTGTCATATGTTGCCCTAGAAGACTAAATAAACTCTTGCTCACCTGAATGATGTCATAAATACAATAGAATGAATGAATGAATGTCATAAATACAATAGAATGAATGAATGATGTCATAAATACAATATAATGAATGCTTCAATGTAGTTGACATCAGTAAAACTCGTGCAAAAACACAACAAAAAACGGGAAATGACATCAGTTTGACCAGTTGTCAGGAAATAGGAAGCTGTGGAAATGGCCCAACATGTTCCTGATAAGATTTCAGTTCAGCCTGGATGAATATTTGATGTGGTTGAAATACTATCAGCTGTTATGATGCTGATAAAGACAGCACCCCTACAGACAGTATCTAACGGTGGTTGAAATACTATCAGCTGTTATGATGCTGATAAAGACAGCACCTCTACAGACAGTATCTAACTGTGGTTGAAATACTATCAGCTGTTATGATGCTGATAAAGACAGCACCTCTACAGACAGTATCTAACTGAGCATTTTCATTCTATCAAGATGCCGAAAGAAAGAAATCATATTTCTCCACTCCTGTTCCTAAAACAAAATGTAGCCTACAATTGGTGTATCATTTGCTTAATTCTGAAAGGAGTTAATATGAAGGCTTTGTGAGAGGTTATAGACCTATGTAACAGTATAACTTTAGTCCGTCCCCTCGCCCCGACCTGGGCGTGAACCTGGGACCCTCTGCACACACCAACAACCGTCACCCACGAAGCATCGTTACCCATCGCTTCACAAAAGCCGCGGCCCTTGCAGAGCAAGGGGAACCACTACTTCAAGGTCTCAGAGCAAGTGACGTCACCGATTGAATGGCTATTAGCGCGCACCACCGCTAACTAGCTAGCCATTTCACATCCGTTACACCTACAGTCAGTGTCCAGATTTCCGTTCCCATTCAACCCATCTGAACTGTAGGCTACAGTTGCCTTGATGTGCCAAAGGCCTGTTTGAAGATCCCGTCTTGTGACTGTGGAATTTGTACAGCGCCACACAACATTGCCGGCACTGCTATCTTCCTGTTTCTCTATTTCACAGCTTTTCCTCTTATTGAATTAAACTCTGACATTGTCCTTTTTGCCTCTGTGGATCGATGTAAACTTTCTTTTCTGCCTGTTCCCAAAAGCATTAGGTGATTGGTGTGTACGTTATTTGACGTACAGTTAGGACCTAAAGGTTAAAAGGTTAGGATTACACACTAACACCAGTTAGAGTAAATAAATAAAGAAAACCCACAATGTGGCCTGTAGATATAACCTGCAGGCCAGCCACTCGCCCTTCATAGATATAACCTGCAGACCAGCCACTCGCCCTTCATAATAGATCTAACCTGCAGGCCAGCCACTCGCCCTTCATAGATATAACCTGCAGACCAGCCACTTGCCCTTCATAGATATAACCTTCAGACCAGCCACTCGCCCTTCATAGATATAACCTGCAGACCAGCCACTCGCCCTTCATAGATATAACCTGCAGGCCAGCCACTCGCCCTTCATAGATATAACCTGCAGGCCAGCCACTCGCCCTTCATAGATATAACCTGCAGGCCAGCCACTCGCCCTTCATAGATATAACCTGCAGACCAGCCACTCGCCCTTCATAATAGATCTAACCTGCAGGCCAGCCACTCGCCCTTCATAGATATAACCTGCAGACCAGCCACTCGCCCTTCATAGATATAACCTGCAGACCAGCCACTCGCCCTTCATAGATATAACCTGCAGGCCAGCCCCTCGCCCTTCATAGATATAACCTGCAGACCAGCCACTCGCCCTTCATAGATATAACCTGCAGGCCAGCCACTCGCCCTTCATAATAGATCTAACCTGCAGGCCAGCCACTCGCCCTTCATAGATATAACCTGCATACCAGCCACTCGCCCTTCATAGATATAACCTGCAGACCAGCCACTCGCCCTTCATAGATATAACCTGCAGGCCAGCCACTCGCCCTTCATAATAGATATAACCTGCAGACCAGCCACTCGCCCTTCATAATAGATCTAACCTGCAGGCCAGCCACTCGCCCTTCATAGATATAACCTGCAGACCAGCCACTCGCCCTTCATAGATATAACCTGCAGGCCAGCCACTCGCCCTTCATAGATATAACCTGCAGACCAGCCACTCGCCCTACATAATAGATATAACCTGCAGACCAGCCACTCGCCCTTCATAGATATAACCTGCATACCAGCCACTCGCCCTTCATAGATATAACCTGCAGACCAGCCACTCGCCCTTCATAGATATAACCTGCAGACCAGCCACTCGCCCTTCATAGATATAACCTGCAGGCCAGCCACTCGCCCTTCATAGATATAACCTGCAGGCCAGCCACTCGCCCTTCATAGATATAACCTGCAGGCCAGCCACTCGCCCTTCATAGATATAACCTGCAGGCCAGCCACTCGCCCTTCATAGATATAACCTGCAGGCCAGCCACTCGCCCTTCATAGTAGATATAACCTGCAGGCCAGCCACTCGCCCTTCATAATAGATATAACCTGCAGGCCAGCCACTCGCCCTTCTTAGATATAACCTGCAGGCCAGCCACTCGCCCTTCATAGATATAACCTGCAGGCCAGCCACTCGCCCTTCATAGATATAACCTGCAGGCCAGCCACTCGCCCTTCATAGATATAACCTGCAGGCCAGCCACTCGCCCTTCATAGATATAACCTGCAGACCAGCCACTCGCCCTTCATAGATATAACCTGCAGGCCAGCCACTCGCCCTTCATAGTAGATATAACCTGTAGGCCAGCCACTCGCCCTTCATAATAGATATAACCTGCAGGCCAGCCACTCGCCCTTCATAATAGATATAACCTGTAGGCCAGCCACTCGCCCTTCATAGATATAACCTGCAGGCCAGCCACTCGCCCTTCATAGATATAACCTGCAGGCCAGCCACTCGCCCTTCATAGATATAACCTGCAGGCCAGCCACTCGCCCTTCATAGATATAACCTGCAGGCCAGCCACTCGCCCTTCATAGATATAACCTGCAGGCCAGCCACTCGCCCTTAATAGATATAACCTGCAGGCCAGCCACTCGCCCTTCATAGATATAACCTGCAGGCCAGCCACTCGCCCTTCATCCACACAGTATTTAAAGACCCTGAACCCGCCTTCCCCGTGGATATAACCTTCGGGTTATGGGTCAACCCGTCTTCCCCGTGGCTATAACCTTCGGGTTATGGGTCAACCCGTCTTCCCCGTGGATATAACCTTCGGGTTATGAGTCAACCCGTCTTCCCCGTGGATATAACCTTCGGGTTATGAGTCAACCCGTCTTCCCCGTGGATATAACCTTCGGGTTATGAGTCAACCCGCCTTCCCCGTGGATTTAACCTTCGGGTTATGAGTCAACCCGTCTTCCCCGTGGATATAACCTTCGGGTTATGAGTCAACCCGTCTTCCCCGTGGATATAACCTTCGGGTTATGAGTCAACCCGTCTTCCCCGTGGATATAACCTTCGGGTTATGAGTCAACCCGTCTTCCCCGTGGATATAACCTTCGGGTTATGGGTCAACCCGTCTTCCCCGTGTAGATAACCTTCGGGTTATGAGTCAACCCGCCTTCCCCGTGGATATAACCTTCGGGTTATGAGTCAACCCGTCTTCCCCGTGGATATAACCTTCGGGTTATGGGTCAACCCGTCTTCCCCGTGTATATAACCTTCGGGTTATGAGTCAACCCGTCTTCCCCGTGGATATAACCTTCGGGTTATGGGTCAACCCGCCTTCCCCGTGGATATAACCTTCGGGTTATGAGTCAACCCGTCTTCCCCGTGGATATAACCTTCAGGTTATGAGTCAACCCGTCTTCCCTGTGGATATAAGCCTGAGTCAACCCGTCTTCCCCGTAGATATAACCTTCGGGTTATGAGTCAACCCGTCTTCCCCGTAGATATAACCTTCAGGTTATGAGTCAACCCGCGGATCGCTCAAACACAGTCAGATTCCTTCTCTTTTATTTTTTACATATTTATTTAACCTTTATGTAACTAGGCAAGTAAGTTAAAAACTAATTCTTATATACAATGACGGCCTACCAAAAGGCAAAAGGCCTCCTGTTTGGACGGGGGCTTGGGATGAAAAAAATACAATATAAATATAGGACAAAAACACACATCAGGACGAGAGAGACGACACTACACAAAGAGAAACTTAAGACAACATAACATGGCAGCAACATAACAACATTAGCAACACAACATGGCAGCAACACAACATGGTACAAACATTATTGAGCACAGACAACAGCACAAAGGGCAAGAAGGTGAGACAACAATACATCACACAAAGCAGCCACAACTGTCAGTAAGAGTGGCCATGATTGAGTCTTTGAATGAGATAAAATTGTCCATTTCGAGTGTTTGTTGCAGCTCGTTCCAGTCCCTAGCTGCAGCGAACTGAAAAGAGGAGCGACCCAGGGATGTGTGTGCTTTCGGGACCTTTAACAGAATGTGACTGGCAGAACGGGTGTTGTATGTGGAGGATGAGGGCTGCAGTAGATATCTCAGATAGGGGGGAGTGAGGCCTAAGAGTGTTTTATAAATAAGCATCAACCAGTGGGTCTTGTGACGGGTATACAGAGATGACCAGTTTACAGAGGAGTATAGAGTGCAGTGATGTGTCCTATAAGGAGCATTGGTGGAAAATCTGATGGCCGAATGGTAAAGAACATCTAGCCGCTCGAGAGCACCCTTACCTGCCGATCTATAATCTACGTCTCCGTAATCTAGCATGGGTAGGATGGTCACCTGAATCAGGGTTAGTTTATAGAGGAAACCAAGTCTAGATTTAACTTTAGTCTGCAGCTTTGATAAGTGCTGAGAGAAGGACAGTGCATCGTCTAGCCATACTCCCAAGTACTTGTATGAGGTGACTACCTCAAGCTCTAAACCCTCAGAGGTAGTACTCACACCTGTGGGGAGAGGAGCATTCTTCTAACAAAACCACATGACCTTTGTTTTGGAGGTGTTCAGTACAAGATTAAGGGCAGAGAAAGCTTGTTGGACACTGTAGAGCATTTAACACAACATCCAGGGAGGGGCCAGCTGAGTATAACACTATCATCCACATATAAATGGATGAGAGAGCTTCCTACTGCCTGACCTATGTTGTTGATGGAAATTGAGAAGAGCCAGTGTCTGCTGGCAACAGAGTTGCCATGGTGATAGAGAACCAACCCCCTGGCTCAAGATCCATGATGGTGAGAGAGAACCAACCCCCTGGCTCAAGATCCATGATGGTGAGAGAGAACCAACCCCCTGGCTCAAGATCCATGAAAGTGAAAGAGAACCAACCCCCTGGCTCAAGATCCATGATGGTGAGAGAGAACCAACCCCCTGGCTCAAGATCCATGATGGTGAGAGAGAACCAATCCCCTGTCCAGTCCCCTCCCACTCCCCCTAGGCCTATGGGATATGACCAAGCCCAGTCCGGTGGGTGACCCTGTCCAGTCCCCTCCCACTCCAAGGGGATATCACCAAGCCCAGTCCGGTGGGTGACCCTGCACCCCAGGTTTCTCCCTCCCTGTTGACAGCTGGACCTGAGACGGATGTAAACTCTGACCCTGTACCCCAGGTTTCTCCCTCCCTGTTGACAGCTGGGCCTGAGACGGATGTAAACTCTGACCCTGTACCCCAGGTTTCTCCCTCCCTGTTGACAGCTGGACCTGAGACGGATGTAAACTCTGACCCTGCCCCCCAGGTTTCTCCCTCCCTGTTGACAGCTGGGCCTGAGACGGATGTAAACTCTGACCCTGTACCCCAGGTTTCTCCCTCCCTGTTGACAGCTGGGCCTGAGACGGATGTAAACTCTGACCCTGCCCCCCCAGGTTTCTCCCTCCCTGTTGACAGCTGGACCTGAGACGGATGTAAATTCTGACCCTGCACCCCAGGTTTCTCCCTCCCTGTTGACAGCTCTACAATGCTGTGCTGACTCTTAGCGGAACCCGGTGCGGTGATGTCATACCATCTCCATGAGGCCGCTTTCCTCGCCAGTGACTAAGGGGCTTGACTACTGGACCACGCCATTAAAAAGGGGTGGTTGGTGTGTGTGTGTGTGTGTGTGTATATGTGTGTGTGTGTGTATATGTGTGTGTGTGTATGTATATGTGTGTGTGTGTATATGTGTGTGTGTGTGTGTATATGTGTGTGTGTGTGTGTGTGTACCATAGGAAAGAAGATCAGCCTGCTCTGCCAAAGGCCATTATGTTACCTCTTACTCTAACTAAATGACCACTAGGCTACCCTGCCGCCCCATGTTACCTCTTACTCTAACTAAATGACCACTAGGCTACCCTGCCGCCTCATGTTACCTCTTACTCTAACTAAATGACCACTAGGCTACCCTGCCGCCCCATGTTACCTCTTACTCTAACTAAATGACATGGAAATGCTTAGTTTAACTTTGGTATTTTTTGGTTCTCTATTTCACCTACAGTATGCTATTCTGTACAGCTCTTCTTCCATAAATGTTTTGTATTTTATCCCCTTTTTCTCCACAATTTCGTGCGATCCAATTACGATCTTGTCTCATTGCTGCAACTCCCCAACGGGCTCGGGAAAGGCGAAGGTCGAGTCATGAGTCCTCCAAAACATGACCCGACAAATAGTTCTTCTTAACACCTGCCCGCTTAACCAGGAAGCCAGCTGCACGAATGTGATGGAGGAAACACCATTCAACTGACAACCGAAGTCAGCCTACAGGCTCCCGGCCCACCACAAGGAGTCGCTAGAGCACGATGAGCCAAGTAAAGCCCCCCTGCCAAACCCTCCCAGGATGATGCTGGGCCAATTGTGCTCCGCCCTGTGGGACTCTCGTTCATGGCCGTTTGTGACTCAGCCCGGGAACGAACCAGGGTCTGTAGTGAAGTCTCCTCTAAAGGAATGAACACGTAAACAAATGACATAATAAGGATGGACATTCTTAGCACAGGAAACCATAATGCTGTATAATCAGTATATAAACAGACAGTAACCTATACACGGACAGTGTGACCTGAACTTAAAAGACAGTAATGTTATGAAGCACAGCGTGTACAGACACACACCATCTAAACATTCAGTTGACATGAACTTCACAACCTGACACACGCACGAAAGCTTGGAAAACAGTCCTCCCATCCAAGCCTTCTGCTACATGTGAAATGAGAAGATTGCTGGATATCTGGCTTATGTCAACAGACTATTAAAGCCTGGTCAATATTCCCCTTGACCCTCTTGTATGAGAGGAATGCCAGAGGTTTACCTCTGGACTGCGATTTAGTGATAACAGTGTATGAAGTGCATACAGAGTTCTCATAACATCACACACACACGTCACACAGGCAAAGAGGAGAAAGCCTAAGGTCCACCTAACAGCATTGTCAATGCATACCCATCACTCACACCTAACAGACTGGCTTCTCTCACTCAAACAAGCACACACACACACACACACACACACACACACACACACACACACACACACACACACACACACACACACACACACACACACACACACACACACACACACACACACACACACACACACAGAACAAGAATAAACATGTACACAGATGGATGTAAACTAAAGAAGAACACAAAGACACACTTTAATGAATTGAGAACATTCCACACACAACGGTGTGACGTTAATATGAACAAAGGTTTAAGGTTTCTATCTAGATCCTCATAAGAGACTTGTCCATCATGATTTAATAGCACTAGATGACAGGACCCAAAAGCCTGGCTGACTTAGTGAAGCTCCCTGAGACACAGCCACACTTTAAAAGCACCACACTTCGATAACACCGATCACCTGGAACTAACAAAAGGGTTTGCATTACTCCAGCAGCTCCCTCTGAGAACAGACCAATAGGCTTCACTAAAATCTCCAAAGTCAGCTGTCCAGTGGAAAGTGTTCTCACCTGAGCCATAGTAGTGCTGCTGTGGCATCCTCTGACAGCCGGCGAAGACACAGGGAAACGTGAGGCTACTAGCTAGGCTAGCTGTGGAATTCCAACACACCCAAGCCGAGCGTTCATTCCAGAACGTTAGACAGTCTCCCTCACGGCACGCCAACACAACAGTCCGGAGGCAGCGAGCCCAACCCCAGAGAAACACAAGAGAGGAAGGAGGGAGGGAGGAGGCTGGCTAGCAGTTTAGTCTCTGAAAAAACTGTTTGCAGGATAGCAGAGGGCCAGCTGGTTGTGTGTGAGACTGTGTGTGTGTGTGTGTGTGTGTGTGTGTGTGGCATCCCTTTTGGCTAGCCTTTCTCACACAGGAAACGGGTCCAGGTGAGACTGTTAGCATCCGTTAGCGGGATGCTAGCACCAGGTGGATGTCTCTAGTCTACTTTCCCCTTGAAGACTAAAAGGGGAAGTGCCATCTCACCCTGTCTACCAGGAAGCATGTGGAAATATCTGTCCTCATTAAGATAAAGGAAAGAATAAAGACATCCACATCCAAGGGCCATTGAATGTAAGGCCACCTCCAGTAAGCTCTATCTCTATTGGTCAATTCAGTGTCCGTTCAAGGTTGGTTGGCTCTGCAGAACAAAGGGCTTGCTGTGGCTGGCTGACACAATGGGTCTTAGACTTTAGCAGCTAGCAAAACGCAAAGAGCTCTTTAATGCAGGAAAACTTAAATCCGTTTCACCAAATTTTTTATCAGCAAGTTAAATGTGCAACCAAAGGGGGGGGGGGGGGGGGGGGGGACTCTAGACCACCTTTACTCCACACACAGAGACGTGTACAAAGCTCTCCCTCGCCCTCCATTTGGCAAATCTGACTATAATTATATCCTCCTGATTCCTGCTTACAAGCAAAAATGAAAGCAGGAACTACCAGTGACTAGATCAATAAAAAAAAGTGGTTAGATGAAGCAGATGCTAAGCTACAGGACTGTTTTTCTAGCACAGACTGGAATATGTTCCGGGATTCCTCCGATGGCATTGAGGAGTACACCACATCAGTCATCGGCTTCAATAAGTGCATCGATGATGTCGTCCCCACAGTGACCGTACGTACATATCCCAACCAGAAGCCATGGGTTACAGGCAACATCCGCACTGAGCTAAAGGCTATAGCTGCCGCTTTCAAGGAGCGGGACTCTAACCCGGAAGCTTATAAGAAATCCCACTATGTCCTCCGACGAACCATCAAACAGGCAAAACATAGTTCACCGGCTCTGATGCTCGTCGGATGTGGCAGGGCTTGCAAACCATTACAGACGCAAAGGGAAGCACAGCCGAGAGCTGCCCAGTGACACGAGCCTACCAGACGAGCTAAACTACTTCTATGCTCGCGTCGAGGCAAATAACACTGAAACATGCATGAGAGTACCAGCTGTTCTGGAAGACTGAGATCACGTTCTCCGCAGCCGATGTGAGTAAGACCTTTAAACAGGTCAACATTCACAAGGCCGCAGGGCGAGACGGATTACCAGGACGTGTACTTCACTGACATTTTCAACCTCTCCCTGTCCGAGTCTGTAATACCAATATGTTTTAAGCAGACCACCATACTGCCTGTGCCCAAGAACACTAAGGTAACCTGCCTAACTGACTATCGACCCGTAGTACTCATGTCTGTAGCCATGAAGTGCTTTGAAAGGCTGGTCATGGCTCACATCAACACCATTATCCCAGAAACCCTAGACCCACTCCAATTTGCAAGCCGTCCCAACAGATCCACAGTTGATCAAATCAAAGTTTGTCACGTGCGCCGAATACAACAGGTGTAGACCTTACAGTGAAATGCTTACTTACAGGCTCTAACCAATAGTGCAAAAAAGGTATTAGGTGAACAATAGGTAGGTAAAGAAATAAAACAACAGTAAAAAGACAGGCTATATACAGTAGCGAGGCTATAAAAGTAGCGAGGCTACATACAGACACCGGTTAGTCAGGCTGATTGAGGTAGTATGTACATGTAGATATGGTTAAAGTGACTATGCATATATGATGAAAAGAGAGTAGCAGTAGCGTAAAAGAGGGGTTGGCGGGTGGTGGGTGGGACACAATGCAGGTAGCCCGGTTAGCCAACGTGCGGGAGCACTGGTTGGTCCGCCCAATTGAGGTAGTATGTACATGAATGTATAGTTAAAGTGACAATGCATATATGATAAACAGAGAGTAGATGATGCAATCTCCATTGCACTCCACACTTCCCTTTCCCACCTGGACAAAAGGAACACCTATGTGAGAATGCTATTCATATACAGCTCAGCGTTCACCACCATAGTGCCCTCCAAGCTCATCACTAAGGACCCTGGATGTTGAACTGGATCCTGGACTTCCTGACGGGCCGCCCCCAGGTGGTAAGGTGCGTGCTCAGTCCCCTCCTGTACTCCCTGTTCACTCATGACTGCACGGCCAGGCATGACTCCAACATCATCATTAAGTTTTCCGATGAAACAACAGTGTTAGGCCTGATCACTGACAACTATGAGACAGCCTATAAGGAGCAGGTCAGAGACCTGGCCGTGTGGTGCCAGGACAACAATCGGTCCCTCGACATGATCAAGACAAAGGAGATGATTGTGGACTACAGGAAAAGGAGGACCGAGGACGCTCCCATTCTCATCTACGGGGCTGTAGTGGAGCAGGTTGAGAACTTCAAGTTCCTTGGTGTCCACATCACCAACAACTATCATGGTCCAAACACACCAAGACAGTGGTGAAGTGGGCACAACAAAACCTATTCCCCCTCAGGAGACTGAAATGATTTGGCATGGGTCCTCAGATCCTCAAAACGTTCTACAGCTGCATCATCGAGAGCATCCTGACTGGTTGCATCACTGCCTGGTATGGCAACTGCTCGGCCTCCGACCGCAAGGTACTACAGAGGGTAGTGCGTAAGGCCTAGTACATCACTGGGGCCAAGCTTCCTGCCATCCAGGACCTCTATACCAGGCGGTGTCAGAGGAAGGTCCTAAAAATTGTCAAAGACTCTAGCCACCCCAGTCATAGACTGTTCTCTAAGCTACCGCATGGCAAGCAGTACCAGAGCTACAAGTCTAGGTCCAAGAGGCTTCTAAACAGCTTCTACCCCCAAGCCATAAAACTCCTGAACACCTAATCAAATGGCTACCCAGACTATTTGCATTGCCCCCCCCCCCCCCCCTTTACACCACTGCTCTGTTGTTATCTATGCAGTCACTTTAATAACTCTACCTCCATGTACATATTACCTCAACTAATCGGTGCCTCCGCACATTGACTCTGTACCGCTACCCCCCTGTATATAATCTCTCTATTGTTATTTTACTGCTGCTCTTTAATTACTTGTTACTTTTATTTCTTATTCTTATCCATATTTTTTAAAACTGCATTGTTGGTTAGGGGCTCGTCAGTAAGCATTTCACTGTAAGGTCTACACCTGTTGTATTCGGCGCTTGTGACAAATACAGTTTGATTTGATTTGATCTGGAAGGTGTTCTGCAAGGGAGGTGTGAACAGTGTCATTCCACTGGGTAGAAAGGGAAGATCTTGGCAGCAGAGTGTTAAGACTGAGTGGCCCAGTGGGTCGGACTTCAGATGACTGGTCTTTCAGTTAGCCTCCTCTACTAATCCTAATGTCTACCAACACAAACCCAACCAATGATCCAGCCATGTGAACAACAACTACAATTCAAGTTAAGATGAAAACCAGTCAGATTCTTCAATTCTGCAGGAAATTGTAGCTATAGAGTTTTGAAGGCTACAAAGGAGTTGGCTGAGGTTAGGATTGTAAATAGTTTCTAAGAATTAACAGCCATTGAAAGCCAGTGTTTGATAAGGTTTAAAGCTAGGCTAATTGGCTCAGATAAAAAGAGACCTCTCTGTCAGGAAGACATCTTTCTACGGAACTAAAGCAGAACCAATGTCTAGGAGCCTACACTAAAAATGTTTATTTGGCTGTCCCCATAGGAGAACCCTTTGAAGAACACTTTTTGGTTCCAGGTAGAACCCCTTGGATTCAATGTAGAACCCTTTCCACAGAGGGTTCTACATGGAACCCAAGAGTTCAACCTCGAAGCAAAAAGGGTGCTACCTGGAACCAAAGATGGTTCTCTGATGGGGACAGCCTAAGAACCCTTTTGGAACCATTTTTTCTAAGAGTGTATCGGTGAATCACAAACATCATTGCTCAAGAAAATGATACTTTTCATTATAGCTGTGCTGTAGTTTCAGAAAACAGAGAGCATTGTGGTGGAATTTAACCCCTAGTTATCCCCAGCAGCAGCTCCCTCACTGGGTCATGACAGCATAAATTACACAGGCTCCACCTTTCACCCAGAAAAGCCCTTTGAAAGTGTTGCCCGGGCTTTGGCTTGCGTTGGCACAGTGAATCTACCTCCCAGGAAGACCGAGCGCGAGGGGACCGGGACGGCTGCCAATTTCACTCCCTTGTACAGCACAGCTCAGCACACACACACACGGATATACACTGAGTGTACAAAACATTAGGAACACCTGCTCTTTCCCTGACATAGACTGACCAGGTGAATCCAGGTGAAAGCTAGGATCCCTTATTGATGTCACCTGTTAAATCCACTTCAAGCAGTGTAGTCGAAGGGGAGGAGACAGGTCAAAGAAGGATTTCAAGCCTTGAGACAATTGATACATGGATTGTGTGCCATTCACAGGGTGAATGGGCAAGACAACAGATTTACGGGGTAGTAGGTGCCAGGCACACCGGTTTGACTGTGTCAAGAACTGCCACGTTGCTGGTTTATTAACGCTCTAACAGTTTCCTGTGTGTATCAAGAATGGTCCACCGCCCAAATGACAGCCAGCCAACTTAACACGACAATGGGAATTATTGGAGTCAACATGGGCCAGCATTCCTGTGGAACGCTTTCGACACCTTGTACAGTCCATGCCCTGACGAATTGAGGTCTGAGGGCAAAATGGATGCAAATCAATATTAGGTAGGTGTTCTTAATGTTTTGTACACTTAGTATACGTGTACACACACTATTTATTTCACAATAAAATAAAATTTGATTTGATCAGAAAAGGAGCCTCAGCAACAAAGAAAAACGGCCATAGGATTTTCATTTTCAGCGAGCTTGTGGAAGCCAATTCCACTGGCATCTCTCTACTTTGTGCCTTGTATTATGAAACAAGAGGTGACTTATTTTTTTCCAGATCTCCATGAGGCCTAAGCCCCAGTGAATATTTCTGCAAGCCTCGTAATACAAACCCCTTGCTTCAGTATTTACTTAGGGGTTTAATTAATGTAAAGGCCTCAGCATTTTAACCGGCTGTGCAAATCTAAACCAGCGGTGTAATACTGAAATCATATGGATCTAACTAGGAGTTTGAAGCCACATGAACCTTTGAACTCATCATTAGTCAAAGATCCAGGAAACAGACAGGTAGAGAGAGAACACAGAAAGTCCCAGGGCATCCAAACAGCTGAACAATCAGTACAAACCTGGCTGTTATGACAGGTTCTGGCATCCGCTAACAATGTGTCAAATCAAATCCCTTCAATCCAATGTTCTCTCAGAAGGATTTGTATGTATTGTTAGATACTAATGCACGTTTGGAGCTAGGAACATAAATGTTTCCCTACATCCACAATAACATCTGCTAAATGTGTATGCCACCAATAACATTTGATTTGAACAAAGTTCTGAAGAAACCGGTTGAGGTGAAACGGTGCGTGAAAAGGTAGTGTGAGAGTGAGTGAGAGAGTAAGCTAGTGTGTGTGTGTGTGCCATGATTCCTTTCTTCCAGTTCTGTCGATACCGCTTAGTTAATTTAACACAGATATATAAAACGACACAAGTTCAAGACAAACAAGCTAAAACTTGAACATGTAGACATCCCGACTTCCCTTCCCAGACATCCCAGAGCGTAGTTGACTTATCTATAAGAAGCCCAGCCCTGTACTACAGTAGCTATCCAAACAACACGCCTCTGAACATTCACCGGTAGCTCAACGTTTCAACACGTAGAATAGCAGAGCTGTTCACATTTTAAACACCCACCTTATTATTCAAAAAGGGTTTTACAGTACGTGCACCCCAAATGGGACCCTATATACAGCAAGTAGTGCACTACTTTTGACCCAGAGGCCTACGGTAAGATGTCCATTGAAATGGATGTAAACGTCTATTTAAAAAAAATGTCTTCCTCACTTGTGGAGAGGCAGGCGTGCATCGTAGTCTCTGTGAAGAGGACAAGAGAACAGAACATTATAGGTTGTGCACTGCCCTGCAACAGACGCCAGGCCTGTTAGCTATGGTGTCAACAAACAAACAAAAAGATTCAAAAATACAGTAGGCTCTCTCTGTTCTTTTAGTTAGCATCCCTGACCTTTCAGAAGTGCTAGAAGCATGTAGCTTCATAAGAAAATATACTTTAATAAGGAAACCCACAAACTACATAAATATAATCTCAGTTCAGAAAGACAAGCTAAGCTAACTGTAGCATATGGTGCGTTTACCGCTATGTTGATGCTGAGGGAAGCCGGTCTCAGCACCAACTGGTATGCAGTATGACACAAAGTGCAAATGGCACCCCTATTTACTTTGTAGTGCACTACTTTAGAAGGCCCTATAAGGGAATAGGGTGCCATTTTTCGACACATTCAATGAAGCAGCTGCACATAAACATATAGTCACTTCAGAAAGACAAGCTAAGCTAACTGTAGCGTACAGTGTGGTGCGTTTACTACCACTTTGATACTGAGGGAAGCAGTATGAAGCAGCCGGCTACACACAGACCATCATAAAGTGACAGACACAAGTCAACAAAAAAAGATCTGCCTAATAAAGGCTAGACTGAAAATACATCAGGAGGACTGTATAGTAATACATCTGCATATTCATGGTGCTGCGGTCAGAAGTGGTGGTTCTCCCACTGGGCTTTCCCAGGCAGCACCGCAGAGGCTACTGCAGCTGCTGGTGCACGTCAAACCTCTTGTGCTAGGGGGCAAACGTGTGTGTGTGTGCATTTATGTGTTTGTATATAGGAAGAGGAAGTGTGTACCATAGGTACCTCATTATGATACGTACGACTTTCAGAGGTTGACATCAATACCGGTGTTTCCACTGAACTGAGAACAAGCCTCATTAATCAACGTTGACTGTCAAGTCCTCGTTTCCTGACTGGTTGCTAACTCGTTAAGTCTAAAAAAAAAGGTCAAAGGCGAAACTAATGGAAACAAGCATCACTTGACCAGCAGATCACTCTTTTAAACTAACTCTGTAACGAGCGTTGTTTCGTGGCCTACTGCACGTTAAGTCACGTGTCTATAAAGAAATGCATTTGTTTTTTATCTACTTGGTGTCTGTGTCCTTGAATGACAGTTAATGAGAGCAGCAGACCTGACACGACCTCTGACCTCTGGCCATAGAATTAGAATACTACTAATAGTAATTTAATAGGATCACTATGGCTGTGGTACTCGGACGTGTGAACCCCGACCCCACCAAATCTCCTCCCAGACTGGGACCTGGAGCGGTTCTTTAAAACGTATTCCTTCCCTCTACTCGCTCACACATTCCAGACTCATCTGGACCAGCCCTGACTACAGCGGGTGGCTTTTAACTCAGCACAGGGCAAGCAGTTATGCACAAACACTTTACATTACATCGTGTATACACGACCGAGTGGGACTGAGAACTGATGGCAAGACGTCTGTTCTTTCCCAGGAACACGACCGAGTGGGACTGAGAACTGATGGCAAGACGTCTGTTCTTTCCCAGGAACACGACCGAGTGGGACTGAGAACTGATGGCAAGACGTCTGTTCTTTCCCAGGAACACGACCGAGTGGGACTGAGAACTGATGGCAAGACGTCTGTTCTTTCCCAGGAACACGACCGAGTGGGACTGAGAACTGATGGCAAGACGTCTGTTCTTCCCCAGGAACACGACCGAGTGGGACTGAGAACTGATGGCAAGACGTCTGTTCTTCCCCAGGAACACGACCGAGTGGGACTGAGAACTGATGGCAAGACGTCTGTTCTTCCCCAGGAACACGACCGAGTGGGACTGAGAACTGATGGCAAGACGTCTGTTCTTTCCCAGGAACACGACCGAGTGGGACTGAGAACTGATGGCAAGACGTCTGTTCTTTCCCAGGAACACGACCGAGTGGGACTGAGAACTGATGGCAAGACGTCTGTTCTTTCCCAGGAACACGACCGAGTGGGACTGAGAACTGATGGCAAGACGTCTGTTCTTTCCCAGGAACACGACCGAGTGGGACTGAGAACTGATGGCAAGACGTCTGTTCTTTCCCAGGAACACGACCGAGTGGGACTGAGAACTGATGGCAAGACGTCTGTTCTTTCCCAGGAACACGACCGAGTGGGACTGAGAACTGATGGCAAGACGTCTGTTCTTCCCCAGGAACACGACCGAGTGGGACTGAGAACTGATGGCAAGACGTCTGTTCTTTCCCAACAACACGACCGAGTGGGACTGAGAACTGATGGCAAGACGTCTGTTCTTTCCCAACAACACGACCGAGTGGGACTGAGAACTGATGGCAAGACGTCTGTTCTTCCCCAGGAACACGACCGAGTGGGACTGAGAACTGATGGCAAGACGTCTGTTCTTCCCCAGGAACACGACCGAGTGGGACTGAGAACTGATGGCAAGACGTCTGTTCTTCCCCAGGAACACGACCGAGTGGGACTGAGAACTGATGGCAAGACGTCTGTTCTTCCCCAGGAACACGACCGAGTGGGACTGAGAACTGATGGCAAGACGTCTGTTCTTCCCCAGGAACACGACCGAGTGGGACTGAGAACTGATGGCAAGACGTCTGTTCTTCCCCAGGAACACGACCGAGTGGGACTGAGAACTGATGGCAAGACGTCTGTTCTTCCCCAGGAACACGACCGAGTGGGACTGAGAACTGATGGCAAGACGTCTGTGCTTGAGATGTTGATGTGTAGGCAACTTTTAAAAAGGTCAACAACATTAAAAACAAATGAATAACACAATACAGGATTGTTAGAAGTCTCTAGAATTGTGAACCTTTAAAGCAGCATCATACTGTCACCTAGTGGATATGTAGTTCAATAAAAACAATTTGTGTGGCCGAGCCTTCTGGATATCAACTTCTATATCATTACTCGTGGATATATAACTGTTTGCTCAAGTGTAACCAGAGTAGATGTTTATTAAAATGTACTTATGTAGACCATGACAACGGAGTAGCAGAGTTCACTATCTGATGCAGTGTCCATATATCCAGCACAGTGTAAGCACGGACACATCCATGGACTATACACCCAGCAGGGGAATGAACTCAACCAACTTTGTTTAACCTTGAAAAACATTAGGGCCTCCCGGGTAGTGCAGTGGTCTAAGGAACTGCATCGCAGTGCTAGCTGTGCCACCAGAGATTCTGGGTTCGAGTCCAGGCTCTGTCTTAGCCGGCCGCGACCCGGGAGGCCCATGTGGCGGCGGACAATTGGCCCAGCGTCGTCCGTAATAGGGGAGGGTTTGGCCTGTAGGGATATCCTTGTCTCATCGCGCACTAGCGACTCCTGTGGCGGGCCGGGCGCAGTGCACGCTGACCTGGTGTACGGTGTTTCTTCCGACACATTGGTGCGGCTGGCTTCTGGGTTGGATGGGCATCGTGTCAAGAAGCAGTGCGGCTTGGTTGGGTTGTGTTTCGGAGGACGCATGTCTCTCAACCATGAAATACATTTAAAATTGGGGCCTCCCGGGTGGCGCAGTGGTCTAGGGCACTGCATCGCAGTGCTAGCTGCGCCACCGGAGTCTCTGGGTTCGCGCCCAGGCTCTGTCGCAGCCGGCCACGACCGGGAGGTCCGTGGGGCGACGCGCAATTGGCCTAGCGTCGTCCGGGTTAGGGAGGGTTTGGCCGGTAGGGATATCCTTGTCTCATCGCGCTCCAGCGACTCCTGTGGCGGGCCGGGCGCAGTACGCGCTAACCAAGAGGACCAGGTACACAGTGTTTCCTCCGACACATTGGTGCGGCTGGCTTCCGGGTTGGAGGCGCGCTGTGTTAAGAAGCAGTGCGGCTTGGTTGGGTTGTGCTTCGGAGGACGCATGGCTTTCGACCTTCGTCTCTCCCGAGCCCGTACGGGAGTTGAGACAAGATAGTAATTGATAGCGATTTTTGCTTTTAAAGATATGCGTAGTCTAAGTTACACATCTGCTATGTTTATTTCTACAAAAGGAAGCAGTTGTTGTCAAGTACAGCTCCGACTTCCAAACTTTCTCCCGTTTCCACCACTGCCATTACAGACTGGGCAAGAATCTTTTGTCTGTTTGGGGTGTCCTCAGGCACAGAACAGCCATATGTTTAATGCCAGCGCTGAACAGGTACATTAGGATTCCTGTCGGTCAGAAAATAATGACTGTTTTGATCTATTATCTGTTCTAACTTCTAACTGACCTCAAATTAATTCTGGTGTTGTCTGTAGAGAAATACTGCATATTTGGTTTGTGTCAAAATAGAGGAAACGGACTGAACCAGCGGGGGGTGGGGGGGGGGACTTCCAGGACTTGTTTGAAACGATTTGCGTTGCTAAGAGTTAAAGGACAAATGTAATTTTTATTAGGAATCCTTTTCATTCAAAAAGAAAAGGATATCATGGAGAGAAAAAAGACTTCATCTTCACACTGTGGGTGTGGTCTACTACAAGGATCAACCCCATTGGGCGGTGGAAGAGTGGGCAGGACACATATCCAGATCAACATTTCTTATTATTCGGGTTAGATCCATTCTGGCAAAATGTACTTAGTCCCAACATGGCAACCCAGCTGGGATCCATTTAGTCCCAACATGGCAACACAGCTAGATCCCAAAGACACCTCACCTGGCAACCCTGCTGGATCCATCGAGACCCAACATGGCAACCAGGCTGGATCCATCGAGACCCAACATGGCATACCCGTTACTCCTCTTCATCATCCTCTTCTTCTTCACAGGAACATTCAGGCAGGGAACGGAGCTGCCACTCCAGTTCATTATTTTATTTATCCATCACGGGAGAGGGGGGGGGGGGTGTATAGTGAAGGTTGGGCGTATAGGGGAGAGTGAACAGGGAAGTGATTTGTCAGTGTTTGCTCTTCTTTGATTTCTTGTGGGACCGATGCGGAGACCGTGATTTTGACCGTGACTTCTTAGCGGATTTCTTGGGTGTTCTGGAGCGTGATCTCCTGGAACGTTTGGGCGTGCGGGGTAAAGAGGGAGACCTGGGGAGAAAGCACACAGGAGAGTTAAGGAGAACTGGAGACATAAGCTGTAATGGCCTTTAAGGACATTTCTGAAAGTTATCCCAACACAAAGATAGAAGGATCAGATATTTGATTGACAAAGAGTTGTTCTTCCTGTCAAAAGGTAAAAGTAGAACAACATACTTCTAGAATAATGTTTTAAAGACATCTAAATGCTTCCTGACCTTTTGGACAACTTCTTGCTGCTGGTGACGCGAGGGGAGTCTTTGTGGGAGGAGCGGGATCGTGACGACACTACGTCCTTGGAGTAGGAGCGGTCCGAGCGCGCGGAACGTCCTGACTTCTCCGAGCGGGGGGACGGGGAGCGAGCCCGTCTGCTGCTGCTCCTCGGGGGGCTGCCGGGCGAGACGCTGTGACGCCGTTTCTTAGCAACCACAGGGGACAGACCACGCCTGGCAGAGATGATGAAATAGGCAGAATAATCTTTTTTTTTTCTCATACAACGACTGGCTATCGGTTTTTAATTTGAATCACAGTGAGATATGAATCTGTCAAGCCCTGAACTGCACCTCTTTTCAAGGGCGCATATGAATGGTATTTAACCATAATAGAGAGTGCTTTCCTAGGAACCCATCACATAGCTCTATCACTAAGTTTCCTCTTGCTATCCAACCATTATTTATGTCAATCTTCATTTTAGATTTGCATAGAAAAGTTTTGTTTCATCTTTCTCACCTTGTATTATTTTATTTCTGAAGCACTTTGAAAGGCATTTGTTGGAAAAAAATGTGGTCTATAAATAAAGCTTGATTGATTAATAGAGCCACTAATGTCATTAAGTCTAATGAACGCATCACGAAAACTATGAGGGGACTAACCTGTCTCTCCTGGTCGGAGTAGACTCCTCCTTCTCCTTCTTGGCGTCTTTTAAACGAGCTTCGCTTTTCTCCTTATCCTTTTTCTCTCTCTCTTTCTCCTTCTCTTTCTCCCGTTCCAGTTTCTCCTTTTCTTTTTCCTGAAAAAAGGCGTTGTTAAGTTATATTACTGAATGGAAAGCAACATGATCCATATTTTCCTTTATTCAGCTATGATAGTACACCCAGTAACAATTGGAACTGTTCTCCAGGGAGTCCTGGGCTGTTAAATACATCAATATCTGTCCTTTAAACTTCAGGTAATATTGAGGTAAATAGCAATGACCGTAATTCATGTAATAAAGGGTGCCATAACATTGGCCAACAATAGTACAGCTCCTACAGTGCATTCGTAAAGTATCCTCCACATTTTGTTACGTTACAGCCTTATTCTAAAATGGATTAAATAAATAAAAAATCCTCAACAATCTACACACAATATCCCATAATGACAAAGTGCAAACAGGTTTAAGAAATTTGTGAAAATATAAAAAACAGAAATACCTAATTTACGTAAGTATTCAAGACCCTTTGCATGAGACTCGAAATTGATCATCCTTGAGATGTTTCTACAACTTAATTGGAGTCCACCGGTGGTAAATTCAATTGAATCGACATGATTTGGAAAGGCGCACACCTGCCTTAATAAGGTCCCATAGTTGACAGTGCATGTCAGAGAAAAAAACCAAGCCATGAGGTCGAAGGAATTGTCTGTAGAGCTCCGAGACAGGATTGCGTCGAAGCACAGATCTGGGGAAGGGTACCAAAACATTTCTGCAGCATTGAAGGTCACCAAGATAGCAGGGCCTCTATCATTCTTAAATGGAAGAAGTTTGGAACCACCAAGACTCTTCCTAGAGCTGGCCGCCCGGCCAAACTGAGCAATCGGGGGAGAAGGACCTTGGTCAGGGAGGTGACCAAGAACCCGATGGTCACTCTGACAGAGCTCTAGTGTGCCTCTGTGGAGATGGGAAAACCTTCCAGAAGGACACCCAGCTCTTCAGCACTCCACCAATCAGGCCTTTATGGTAGAGTGGCCAGACGGGAGCCACTCCTCACTCCTCAGTAAAAGCACATGACAGCCTGCTTGGAGTTTGCCAAAAGGCACCTTTAGACTCTCAGACCATGAGAAACAAGCTTCACTGGTCGGATGAAACCAAGATTGAACTATTGGCCTGAATGCCAAGCGTCACGTTTGAAGGAAACCTGGCACCGTCCCTATGGGGAAGCATGGTGGCAGCATCATGCAGTGGGGATGTTTTTCAGCAGCAAGGACTGGGAGACTAGTCAGGATCGAGGTAAAGATGAACCGAGCACAGAGAGATCCTTGATGAAAACCTGCTCTAGAACGCTCAGGACTTCAGACTGGGGCGAAGGTTCACCTTCCAACAGGAAATGACCCTAAGCACACAGCGAAGACAACACAGGAGTGGCTTCGGGACAAGTCTCTGAATGCCCTTGAGTGGCCCAGCCAGAGCCAAGACTTGAATTCAATCGAACATCTCTGGAGAAACCTGAAAAGAGCTGTGCAGCGACGGTCCCCATCCAACCTGACAGAGCTCGCGAGGATCTGCAGAGAAGAATGGAAGGAACTCCCCAAATACAGGTGTGCCAAGCTTGTGGCGTCATACCCAAGAACACTCGAGGATGTAATCGCTGCCAAAGGTGCTTCAACAAAGTACTGAGTAAAGGGTATGAATACTTATGTAAATGTGATTTCAGTTTTTTGTAAAAAAATAAAAATATATTTTTTTGCTTAGTTATGGAGTATTGTGTGTAGATTTATGAGGAAAAAACAATGTAATCAATTTTAGAATAAGGCTGTAATGTAACAAAATGTGGAAAAAGTCACGGGGTGTGAATACTTTCAGAATGTACTGCATGTTCCTTCAGGAACCAAGAGGATTTGGTTAATAAGTAATACCTTGTGTAACAGTTTGTCTCTGTAGTGTTCCACCTGCTCTTGGAGACTCTGGCCAGACTTCTTGGGCCTTTTCCCAGACTCCAGCTCGTCCTGGAACTTCATCACTTTGACCTGAAGAAAACATATTATTTTAACATGTAGGAAAATACGACAGGGTCAACTTACATGGTGTGGCCACTGAACATGTGGAGGAAACCAAACGTCTTTGTATCCTTATTATTATTTTACTATTAAATTAACAACTCCGAGCCTCATGTGAGTTGTACTTGTTTGTCTGTTTATTTCCGGCCATCTGATAATAATATTATATGCCATTTAGCACACACAGTAAAGCGCTTTTTTTTTTATGCATATGGGTGGTCCCAGGAATTGAACCCACTACCCTAGTGCTCTACCAACTGAGCTCCTGTAAAATGCTGCCATGTTAACCTCTATCTCCCGTAGCTTGGTGCGTCTGTCCTCGTTCATCTCAGAGTGCTTGGTCTTGGTGTCCAAGTCATCTCTGATGGGGTTGGAGTAACTGGGAGGCTCCTCTGAACGAGAACTCTTGGTGTCCTCATCGTCACTGTCCTCGCCCTTCTTCTCCTCTTCTGGCTGCTCAAAGATCTCCCACTTTGAGGTGGTCACGGCTGAGGAGGAAACAGATACACAATTAAGACAAAATCATAGCTTGATAGAAATTGCCACAAAAAACAGGTTCACGATACTTTCAAGTGGAATCCTAGCTCGGTAGAAAGTAGCCTATTCAAGTGGAACCCTAGCTTGGTAGGAAGTAGCCTATTCAAGTGGAATCCTAGCTTGGTAGGAAGTAGCCTATTCAAGTGGAATCCTAGCTTGGTAGAAAGTAGCCTATTCAAGTGGAATCCTAGCTTGGTAGGAAGTAGCCTATTCAAGTGGAATCCTAGCTTGGTAGAAAGTAGCCTATTCAAGTGGAATCCTAGCTTGGTAGGAAGTAGCCTATTCAAGTGGAATCCTAGCTTGGTAGGAAGTAGCCTATTCAAGTGGAATCCTAGCTTGGTAGGAAGTAGCCTATTCAAGTGGAATCCTAGCTTGGTAGGAAGTAGTCTATTCAAGTGGAATCCTAGCTTGGTAGGAAGTAGTCTGTAGTCATGTTCTCACCTTGCGCCTCCAGCTCAGACTCGTCCACTGCTTCCCATTTTGAAGGTGCTACTTTAAAGGATGCAGCTTTGGCCGCAGCACGATCCACTAAAAGACAAGGAGGTTGATTAGAAAACTGTCCTGTTGACGTTCGTGGTTAAGTCCATAGACCTCTTCCAAGGTAAGGAAACAAATATGAAGTATCCCTTTAATAATCAACGTGTCCGTATGTGGATGTGTAAAAGTCAAATGGTCACTCACAGGGCAGTCCGTCTATGTCCTCCTCCGGGGCTTTGATGGGCACTCCATCCAGATCATCCAGCCCCAGGGACGCGCTGTCTAGAGGGGCGCCAGCCACCACGGCAGCCCCGTCCAGTCCTATAGGAACCCCATCCACGTCCTCCAGTGGGGCCCCATCCATGTCCTCCCCAATGGGGGCCCCGTCGATGTCCTCCACTGGCTCAGGCTGGGCCAACAGACTAGGGGTCAGGTGTTCAAACGGTGGTTTCTGTAGTGAGGAGAAGTGGAGTGGTTTAGGATTACATTCAAAACAAAAAGAAGCTTCCAGAAGTTATTAGTGCTGGGTGGATGACATTACACATCACCAACATTATCAAATCGTAACATTTTCAATAGTCACACAATATTGTCAAACCATGACAACATATTAAAATCGTAGCTAATAATAAGATTAGCAAGCATTCATTAGCAGAACCATGAGAACGAGCACAAGAGGGGGGAGTAGACTAGCTGACCTCTACTGTGATGGGAGTGGAAGCCGTCTCCTCAGCTGACAAGTTGACTAGACCCAGGAAGACGTTCTGTAGCTTGATGAGGAAGGGATCTGGGTACACGGCCCAGTCCTCCCACGCACGGAAACACGACATCACTCGTTGCTGTTGGCCAAGAGAAAATACTACTTTAGAAAGTTGAAACGGTATAAAACCCTGTCCAGAAGCAAACCCTAGCCCCTAAAACCCAGCTCCTACACCCTGTCTAGAAGCAAACCCTAGCCCCTAAAACCCAGCTCCTACACCATGTCCAGAAGCAAACCCTAGCCCCTAAAACCCAGCTCCTACACCCTAGCCCCTAAAACCCAGCTCCTACACCCTAGCCCCTAAAACCCAGCTCCTACACCCTAGCCTAGGCCCTGTCCAGAAGCAAACCCTAGACCCTAAAACCCAGCTCCTACACCCTAGCCTATGCCCTGTCCAGAAGCAAACCCTAGCCCCTAAAACCCAGCTCCTACACCCTAGGCCCTGTGTAGTTCTGAAAGAAAGGTGTAGGTAACATGATTAAAACTGATTGGAAAATGTATACAATTGAATATACCTTGAAGTTCTCTGATTGGAGGTGACCCTGTATCGTCTTGTATGTTGCATTGAGGTCTGAGAAGACCTGGCAGAGCTTGGCCTCAAAGCTGTGTGAGGGACAAGTTCGACATATTAACTTGCGTAGGAAAACATCTTCAATGCCAATATATACACTGCAAAGTTATGCAAACCAAAAGCAAGCGAGGTCCTTGACACCCACAGTCACATCCAAACATCACAACCACTGACCCCAAACTCAACGACTTACTATTTTCTGTAGTACGACGCGTTGGCTACTTTAGCAGATGAGTTGTACAGCACATCAGACACAAGATATAACCGTGCAATCTGAAAAACAAGGAAGGAAATATATATATATTTTTTTTTAAATACATTTCAGACAAAATGACCAGTCCTCCCTGATAGAATGGAATAACTACGATAAAAAAAGTACTCATTTTACGGCACATTTTACACAAGCCACTCAACGCTCTTTCAGAAAACCAAATACCACAAGGCAAAAAGGAAGTTACAAAGAAACAAACATGGATGAACGCAAAACAAAGTTGTGCCTACGACACAATAAAGTATCTTTATTTGCCCATTTACATGGAAATTCATTTAGGTGAGGTAATCATACAAAACAATACTATATACATGCAATGGAAAAAGGAAAAGAAGAAAGATGCCTATTTATCATAGTATGTAACCGAACAGACACTTGGCTTTCATCCTGTTTACCTTCTTGGGGAGTGGTGTCTTGAGGATGGAGAGCGACTCTGTGATACACTCTACGATCTCCTCCGCAGCCTCGGCATGACTCAGACAAAACAACATGGCCTCTGCTATGTCCCCCTTCCTAGGAGTCAGAGCTCTCAACAGCTCTTCTAGCTGATCACGCTCTCTGGAGGGGGGGGTGGGGGGGGGGGGGGATAAGTAGTTCAACATCATTTTTTATGTTTAAAGTTAGTAGCCTTGTCTGGCGCATAGAGGAGTCTATCTCCTGTTACTGTAGTGTGAGGCAGCTTGATGTACCAGTGCACCCCCTGGACAGGACACTAGTCTATCTCCTGTTACTGTAGTGAGGCAGCTTGATGTACAGGACACTAGTCTATCTCCTGTTACTGTAGTGTGAGGCAGCTTGATGTACCAGTACATCCCTTGGACAGGACACTAGTCTATCTCCTGTTATTGTAGTGAGGCAGCTTGATGTACCAGGACACCCCCTGGACAGGACACTAGTCTATCTCCTGTTACTGTAGTGTGAGGCAGCTTGATGTACCAGTGCACCCCCTGGACAGGACACTAGTCTATCTCCTGTTACTGTAGTGTGAGGCAGCTTGATGTACCAGGACACCCCCTGGACAGGACACTAGTCTATCTCCTGTTACTGTAGTGAGGCAGCTTGATGTACCAGTACACCCCCTGGACAGGACACTAGTCTATCTCAGGGTATTTAGCGTCAAGGTGCGAGTAACTTCATCCACATGCTATTGTGCACAGCACATATAAGCCTGGTACATCAAGAAATTCAAAGTTGGCCTTAGTGACCATTGAATTCTATGGGACTGACCTACTGTGTAAAGCATTTGTCATAATAAAAATGTTTGCGAATCACATGACTGCAAGGCATGGCTCTATGCTTGTGGTGTGCTTGCATACGGGGAGGGGGAAGGTGTTGTGGGAGATGATTGGTTGGTAGAATAACCTGATTAAGCCAATGCCTATGTGCCGGGAGTTTCTCCAGGTCTTTCTGTGTTGGCTAACGAAGGCCAAGGTTGACTCGTTGCTTCACCAGATTCTTTGCGCATTTGTCCATTAGAGAATACGAATATGTTAATGACATTACAAACACAGAACATACTCTTCTTTTAAGCATCCTTTCTTCCCAGGCTCCTCCTCTTCCTCCTCTGGCTCCTCCCCCTCTTCAAAGTTGCCGTGTAGGTAGGGGTTGAGGGGAGGAGGGCGCCACAACGAGCCGTTCTTGAACATGCGGAATTCGTCCGTCCGCCATTTTGTTGGCGCTTCTCCCTGTGGTGGGTTAGGACATCATTCACATTAGACAACAAGGACATTGTTCAGGGTATCAAACAGTAGCAAGTTGAACAATGCCTCTTCTTCCTCCTTTTCAATGTGACAATATTAAGAGGACAGACATGTTTGACCTAACCAGTCATGAGAGGACAGACATCAGAGGTGCTAAAGAAGAAGGTAAAAGGGGAGGATGTGATGCAGGACAAGGTGCCACATGATTGGCTGGTCCATACTGACCTGTAGTATGGAGTAGAGTTTCCAGCGGTAGTAGACATGTGCTGGGCTCTGGTTCTCAAACAGAAACCTGACCAACAGAGGCAACACAATGACTAACAGTCAACTTGTTGATTAACAAAATACATTATGGTACATGACATGATCAAAACAGTGATCACGGGAGACACACAAACATACCGGTACATGGTATTGCTAAGCTCTCGATTCATGATCATGGCTTCGAACATGGGGCCCTCACGCACCACAAACTCGATCATTCGGTGGATGAGAGAGAGCAAATTCCTAGAAGAAAAACACAGTTAAAACAAACGGATTCAGAGCAGTCGACCCTTCTTCTCCTGAGGCCCAGCCAGACTAGCAGACAGTCTGCTAGTGAGACCTAGAACAGCCTCTGGGCTACACACTATCACAACACATCCAGATGTACTAGACCGCCGTTTCTCAAACTCCAACCTGGAGACCCCATGGGGTGCACGTTTTGGTTTTTTGCTCCAGCTGATTCAAATAATCAAAGCTTGAGTTCATTACATTACTTGAATCAGCTGTGTAGTGCTAGGACAAAGACGTGCACACCTTGGGGGTCGGCGGGACTGAGTTTGAGAAACGCTGTACTAGACAATTAAACTTGAACTATTTCTTACATTGTATTGTTTGACTACATTAACTAATCTAATGTGTAAGAATGATGGAAGAAACATCTTCCTAAATGTTTGACCTTAGCATTTCTGATATTATAAAAAATACCTTAAAATCAATTTTAAGAGCCATTAAGAGTCTAAAACAAACACTAGTTATTACTTCTACTAGTAGTATAAACATGCATGAGTCTTTATAAATCAAGATAACAGGCAATGCTAACTACCATCTCCCCACAGTAAAGACTAGAAGGAAGGGAGGACAGTGAAGCTGGATAATAATACAAGTGTGATAGAGAGGTTTGAGTGACTCGTTATTGAGTGACGTATCAGCCAATACAGTGCCTGTCAAATCCACCCTGAAAACTCCTGACTGGCTGTCTGGCTGACTGGAAGAACCAAAGCAGTACAGGATTGTTGGCCTAAATAGGCTACATAACAAAAAGACCCTCTATTGGTCATATGAATCACTAGTTAATGATGTATGAATAAATACCAATGTGTAAATGGGTGAATTAGGCCTCAGAGTGATCTAATATTGGTGCATGTTGGACAAATTAGTGGCCAACAAAAAAACAACACAGGATGTCTTTAATTTATTTGTAGACAACACAAATCACATTGACGAGATAGTATTGGAGCTGATCCTACCAATGCATGGTGGGTAAAATTCTGTATACTTTCCCAATCCATCCCATGATGCTTTCAGGTCCCTCGCTGCCGCAGACAGTTCAACTTGTTCTGCTCACCAAGGCCAATGTCAAAGGTCACTGAGACTAATGGGAGGTTTGGATTGGATGTCTGAGCTGGGGACAGGTGTTGCTGAGCCCGTGATTGGATGACAGAGGCCAAGGGGGCGTTTCGGTGGGAGTGAGCAATAGTCAGAGGGCAGGACCGGTCACTCTAAAGAACTCAACTACTACCAGAATGGTATGGTATGTACGTCATGTGAGAGTGTATGGATATTATTAGCTTATGCATGCGAGTGGTGATATGGTGTAGTGAAAATGCTTTTGATGTCCTCTACACCAAGTAATGGCATGGTGGTTCACGGACTGTATTGATGTTTGCAGGGAGAGTTGGATAAATGTGTGAAGAGAAGAGCATATGGACACTGTGGTGGCAGGAAGCCAATGGTGTGCTGTAGGAATGAGCATCTTGCAGTCTGCTAGCATTAAACCTGATGGGGCTCTTTGGCTACGTCTGCTAGCATTAAACCTGATGGGGCTCTTTGGCTACGTCTGCTAGCATTAAACCTGATGGGGCTATAAGGCTACATCTGCTAGCATTAAACCTGATGGAGCTATAAGGCTACGTCTGCTAGCATTAAACATGATGGGGCTATAAGGCTACGTCTGCTAGCATTAAACCTGATGGGGCTCTTTGGCTACGTCTGCTAGCATTAAACCTGATGGGGCTATAAGGCTACGTCTGCTAGCATTAAACCTAATGGGGCTATAAGGCTACGTCTGCTAGCATTAAACCTGATGGGGCTATAAGGCTACGTCTGCTAGCATTAAACCTAATGGGGCTATAAGGCTACGTCTGCTAGCATTAAACCTGATGGGGCTATAAGGCTACGTCTGCTAGCATTAAACCTCATGGGGTCATAAGCCTACTTGTGCTTGCCTCAACCATTGCTCACCCATACTGAACGACCCCCGTAGCGTGCAGAGATCTAATTGATTGACTTTAAAATGTGGGTTTATTCATTATGGGTTGTTTTTATACCAATTAAAAAAATAAAAACATGTACCTTTCTGTTGGGATAACCACTTTGACTATGGCTTGGGACAGAGTCTGTATATGAAGTCACATCAGATAATAAACATAGAATATGTGAGTATTATTAAAAAGGCAACAGGTAAAAAATATAAATATAAAATGCATTATAAACTGCATCATATGAAAAACAACTTTACTGCTGTCAATTTTATGTATACAGTTCTTAATTCCCACACAACTTACCACTGCTTTTCTATTTAGACTAAACACACACCTCTCTATACAGCCATTGTTCCTGTACTGTCATCTTAAATGACGTTCCTTCTAGCCCAGCTAGGAAAACACCTCAATAAAAGTAGACATTTTAAAATGGAACAAACCTATGACTAGTAGACGATATGCCCCAAAACGTCACTGGCTGCCCAATGGCCTAAGTAGACCTACGTCTACCAAAATACGTCTAAAACACTGGTACAACAGGCCTAATACAGCAACATCCCAGACCACGGTCAATTACCTTGTCGAATTCCTCCTTGTTCTTGGGCGGAGGGAGCAAGGTGACGTTGGGGTTCTTCAGCCTCTCGCGGGTCTGTGCGTTGAAGGGCAGGCCCGAGGGGGGCGGAGGGAGGGTGTTCTCCACCATGGACGGGGGGATGTAGATTGGGTGAGGCGGGATGGGTACACCTTTACCCCAGCCCAGCTTCATCTCAAAGTTCATCATCATCTTCCCTGGAAGCAGCACAAAATATAATCTTAAACATAAAAACACTAGCAGCCTATTTTACCTTCCATCACATCTGATCTTACTAGCAATTCTACTGAATCAGCTGATGTTTCCAATATGCTAGGAATGCCAATGTGTCATGGTCATGTTGTATGATGCAATGAACCACTTCCCAAAATAACCATTATTATCACTGGTATTGACAACGGAAGGCTGCTGATCCCATGCATCATATGTCCATATGTCCTTCTGGCCTTGAGCAAGGCACTTAACCCCCCCAAAGTGAAACACTGCACTGATGAGCACTGATCCGTCAACCCTCCATCTGGAGAGCTACTGGGTGTGCAGGCTGCTCAAACACAGAGTCAGCTTATCAAGGTCCTGTTGAGCAGCTGATTTATATATATATATATTTTTTTACAATGTGGTGTGTTCGAGCAGGGCTGGTGTCACACCCAGTAGCTCTCCTGGACTCTCCAGGAGGAGGGTTGGCCACCCTGCACGCCCGGTAGCTCTCCTGGACTCTCCAGGAGGAGGGTTGGCCACCCTGCACGCCCGGTAGCTCTCCTGGACTCTCCAGGAGGAGGGTTGGCCACCCTGCACGCCCGGTAGCTCTCCTGGACTCTCCAGGAGGAGGGTTGGCCACCCTGCACGCCCGGTAGCTCTCCTGGACTCTCCAGGAGGAGGGTTGGCCACCCTGCACGCCCGGTAGCTCTCCTGGACTCTCCAGGAGGAGGGTTGGCCACCCTGCACGCCCGGTAGCTCTCCTGGACTCTCCAGGAGGAGGGTTGGCCACCCTGCACGCCCAGTAGCTCTCCTGGACTCTCCAGGAGGAGGGTTGGCCACCCTGCAACATTGCAATTACCACCAAATACATTGTCCGTATAAAAATAATAAAAGGTGGGTGAAGTGTTTAACGAAGATGTTAATCTATTTGTAAGGTTAAAATATTCAGTGTTCAAGGGAGATCATGACAGCATAGGAGTTAATTGTCAATTAGGCTATTCTAAGAATGTTTTTTTTTTTTACTTTGTCAGAATTACATGGCCAGTATTGAAAAGAGTAGAATCCTAGCCAATTATGATCGCTTGAGATAGTTCTACAACTGGAGTATGCAGCATTGGTTTAGTCAACTGCGCACCCGTATCAACTGCGTGTTGGCCATCTGTTATTTTAGGACATGGGACATGACATTAATGCATGCTAATAGCTAAATAGTTAACTAGCCAGATAGACTATTCTAAATACATTGTGTAGTTTGGCAGGTTATCTAGTGAGTCTGTTGTGTATCATCATTTGAAATAAATAATTTATCTGCTGCACAATGCCTCTCTCTCCTCTAGCTACACGCAGGTGATGCACACAGCATGACTTTTCAAGGATTTTCATTGTTGACCAAAAACGTGCTATGACTGGGCAAATAACTCGCTAGCAATTATTATCAACAAATGGGCTTTGATCTCAAAAAAACGCATCTTGCGACTGCATGATTGAAAGACAGCTCATGCCTGTCAATGCAGGCCTACAATCGTTGTACCGTGATGCACTTTGCAGCGATTGGGAGGAGAGTGAGCAAAACGTTGCATCAAGAGGTTGTTTTGATCCAATTGTGATCGGAGTAGCCGAATTATTTGATATTGTGATTTTTGCATGATGTGTTTTACTTGTCCAACTGGACAAATTTTAAATCTATAATCTGCTTGTCCAAAAAATGTTTTTACTTGCCCCCGGGCAAGCGGACAAGCGTTAATGTTGAGCCCAGACAATGTTTTTGATCCATTATCAGTTCTCATATCATAACCATTCAACTCTAACTGTTTTAAGGTCACCATTGGCCACATAGTGAAATTCCTGAGCGGTTTCCTTCCTCTCCGGCAACTGAGTTAAGGACACCTGTATTGATGGGTGTATTGATACACCATCCAAACCCTAATCAATAACTTCACCATGCTCAAAGGGATATTCAGTGTCATTATTAATAAATAACATATATATATATATATAATTTTTACACGTCTACCAATCAGTGCCCTTCTTTACAAGGGATTGGAAAACATCTCTAGTCTTTGTGGTTGAAGCGTGATTGAAATTCATTACTCGATTGAGGGACCTTACAGATAATTGTATGTTTGGGGTACAGAGATGGAGTAGTCTATGCAACTTACTATGTGATTTGTTAAGTACATTTTCCCTCCCAAGACTTATTTAGGTTTGCCTTAACAAAGGAATTGAATACGTATTGACTCAAGATATTTCATCTATTCATTTTTAAATAACTTGTAAAAATGTATAAACACATAATTCCACATTGACATTATGGGGTATTTGTGTGTAGTGACATAAAACCTTAATTTAGTCCATTTTATATTCAGGCTGTAAAACAACAAAAAATTGAAAAAGTCAAGGAGTGTGAATAGTTTCTAAAGGCAGTACGTGTGATACCTGCTGGTGTACTCTACAACTCCCATGTCCCACAATGCAAAAGGAAAGCCCAGGAAGCAGAACCGGTATTTGATGTAAGTGAAGTTGCATTGTGATGGGTGGGGTCAGTGGTGCGATGCATTGTGATGGGTGGGGTCAGTGGTGTGATGCATTGTGATGGGTGGGGTCAGTGGTGTGATGCATTGTGATGGGTGGGGTCAGTGGTGTGATGCATTGTGATGGGTGGGGTCAGTGGTGTGATGCATTGTGATGGGTGGGGTCAGTGGTGTGATGCATTGTGATGGGTGGGGTCAGTGGTGTGATGCATTGTGATGGGTGGGGTCAGTGGTGTGATGCATTGTGATGGGTGGGGTCAGTGGTGTGATGCATTGTGATGGGTGGGGTCAGTGGTGTGATGCATTGTGATGGGTGGGGTCAGTGGTGTGATGCATTGTGATGGGTGGGGTCAGTGGTGTGATGCATTGTGATGGGTGGGGTCAATGGTGTGATGCATTGTGATGGGTGGGGTCAGTGGTGTGATGCAATGTGATGGGTGGGGTCAGTGGTGTGATGCATTGTGATGGGTGGGGTCAGTGGTGTGATGCATTGTGATGGGTGGGGTCAGTGGTGTGATGCATTGTGATGGGTGGGGTCAGTGGTGTGATGCATTGTGATGGGTGGGGTCAGTGGTGTGATGCATTGTGATGGGTGGGGTCAGTGGTGTGATGCATTGTGATGGGTGGGGTCAGTGGTGTGATGCATTGTGATGGGTGGGGTCAGTGGTGTGATGCATTGTGATGGGTGGGGTCAGTGGTGTGATGCATTGTGATGGGTGGGGTCAGTGGTGTGATGCATTGTGATGGGTGGGGTCAGTGGTGTGGTGCATTGTGATGGGTGGGGTCAGTGGTGTGATGCATTGTGATGGGTGGGGTCAGTGGTGTGATGCATTGTGATGGGTGGGGTCAGTGGTGTGATGCATTGTGATGGGTGGGGTCAGTGGTGTGATGCATTGTGATGGGTGGGGTCAGTGGTGTGATGCATTGTGATGGGTGGGGTCAGTGGTGTGATACATTGTGATGGGTGGGGTCAGTGGTGTGATGCATTGTGATGGGTGGGGTCAGTGGTGTGATGCATTGTGATGGGTGGGGTCAGTGGTGTGATGCATTGTGATGGGTGGGGTCAGTGGTGTGATGCATTGTGATGGGTGGGGTCAGTGTTGTGATGCATTGTGATGGGTGGGGTCAGTGTTGTGATGCATTGTGATGGGTGGGGTCAGTGTTGTGATGCATTGTGATGGGTGGGGTCAGTGGTGTGATGATAACTAAAGCTTTAATACCGTTGAGGTTCTTCAGAGCTCTCTCCGCATCCCTCCGGTTCATAAAGGCCACAAAGCCACAGTTCCTCTCCCTGGCCCTCTCCTCGTCCGTCCGGGGCCACATGATCTTCACGCTGGCTAGAGGGCCGTAACGCCCAAACTCCTGACACAGCATCTCCTCGTTCATCTATAAAGCAACCAGAAAAACAGAGATGGGGGAAGGCAGGGAGAGAGGGAGGGACTTTTTGTTATTGGCGTCATTTTACATTGGAATATCCTCAGTAATACAATATATCAGTAGCAATTCAGTTACTAATATATGCAATTAGGAATATAATACATTCATACAACACATTTATAAGCAATTTCTAAACCACAAAAAAGGTTTACCTGTGGGTTGATGTTTCCGAGATATAAGTTAGTCGTAGAGGGGTCTCCAACGTCATGGGAACCAGGTGCAGAGTCATCCAGAACTGCAGAGAGAGCAGAGCAGAGAAGTCTTTATATAATAAATAAACTTAGTGAGATGTAGATGTTAAAAGCAAGCCACTGTATTAAGTTATCAAATTACCACTGGACGGACGGTTTCTTCTTGAAGAACCATCCACTAAAAAAAGCAGAAAAGCAGGATAAATGTTGTTTCCCAGCGAAGTGGAAACGGGCTGGGTGGAGGAGGAGAGACAGTCAGTAGGAGGAGGAGGAGAGACAGTCAGTAGGAGGAGGAGGAGAGACAGTCAGTAGGAGGAGGAGGAGGGACAGTCAGTAGGAGGAGGAGGAGGGACAGTCAGTAGGAGGAGGAGGAGGGACAGTCAGTAGGAGGAGGAGGAGGGACAGTCAGTAGGAGGAGGAGGAGGGACAGTAGTCAGTAGGAGGAGGAGGAGGGACAGTAGTCAGTAGGAGGAGGAGGAGGGACAGTAGTCAGTAGGAGGAGGAGGAGGGACAGTAGTCAGTAGGAGGAGGAGGAGGGACAGTAGTCAGTAGGAGGAGGAGGAGGGACAGTAGTCAGTAGGAGGAGGAGGAGGGACAGTAGTCAGTAGGAGGAGGAGGAGGGACAGTCAGTAGGAGGAGGAGGAGGGACAGTCAGTAGGAGGAGGAGGAGGGACAGTCAGTAGGAGGAGGAGGAGGGACAGTCAGTAGGAGGAGGAGGAGGGACAGTCAGTAGGAGGAGGAGGAGGGACAGTCAGTAGGAGGAGGAGGAGGGACAGTCAGTAGGAGGAGGAGGAGGGACAGTCAGTAGGAGGAGGAGGAGGGACAGTCAGTAGGAGGAGGAGGAGGGACAGTCAGTAGGAGGAGGAGGAGGGACAGTCAGTAGGAGGAGGAGGAGGGACAGTCAGTAGGAGGAGGAGGAGGGACAGTCAGTAGGAGGAGGAGGAGGGACAGTCAGTAGGAGGAGGAGGAGGGACAGTCAGTAGGAGGAGGAGGAGGGACAGTCAGTAGGAGGAGGAGGAGGAGGGACAGTCAGTAGGAGGAGTGGGGGGGACAGTCAGTAGGAGGAGTGGGGGGGACAGTCAGGAGGAGGGGGAGGATGAGGGACAGTCAGTAGGAGGAGTGGGGGGGACAGTCAGTAGGAGGAGTGGGGGGGACAGTCAGTAGGAGGAGTGGGGGGGACAGTCAGTATTTGGAGGAGGAGGAGTGGGGGGGACAGTCAGTATTTGGAGGAGGAGGAGTGGGGGGGACAGTCAGTATTTGGAGGAGGAGGAGTGGGGGGGGACAGTCAGTATTTGGAGGAGGAGGAGTGGGGGGGGACAGTCAGTATTTGGAGGAGGAGGAGTGGGGGGGGACAGTCAGTATTTGGAGGAGGAGGAGTGGGGGGGGACAGTCAGTATTTGGAGGAGGAGGAGTGGGGGGGGACAGTCAGTATTTGGAGGAGGAGGAGTGGGGGGGACAGTCAGTATTTGGAGGAGGAGTGGGGGGGACAGTCAGTATTTGGAGGAGGAGGAGTGGGGGGGACAGTCAGTATTTGGAGGAGGAGGAGTGGGGGGGACAGTCAGTATTTGGAGGAGGAGGAGTGGGGGGGACAGTCAGTATTTGGAGGAGGAGGAGTGGGGGGGACAGTCAGTATTTGGAGGAGGAGGAGTGGGGGGGACAGTCAGTATTTGGAGGAGGAGGAGTGGGGGGGACAGTCAGTATTTGGAGGAGGAGGAGTGGGGGGGACAGTCAGTATTTGGAGGAGGAGGAGTGGGGGGGACAGTCAGTATTTGGAGGAGGAGGGGGGACAGTCAGTATGAGGAGGAGGGGCAGTCAGTATGAGGAGGAGGGGACAGTCAGTATGAGGAGGGGGGGGCAGTCAGTATGAGGAGGGGGGGGCAGTCAGTATGAGGAGGTGGGGTCAGTCAGTATGAGGAGGGGGGGGGCAGTCAGTATGAGGAGGGGGGGGGCAGTCAGTATGAAGAGGGGGGGGCAGTCAGTATGAGGAGGGGGGGGGGGGGGGCAGTCAGTATGAGGAGGGGGGGCAGTCAGTATGAGGAGGGGGGGGCAATCAGTATGAGGAGGGGGGGGGGCAATCAGTATGAGGAGGGGGGGGGGGGCAATCAGTATGAGGAGGGGGGGGGGGGCAATCAGTATGAGGAGGCGGGGGGGCAGTCAGTATGAGGAAGCGGGGGGGGCAGTCAGTATGAGGAGGCGGGGGGGGCAGTCAGTATGAGGAGGCGGGGGGGGCAGTCAGTATGAGGAGGCGGGGGGGGGGGCAGTCAGTATGAGGAGTGGGGGGTACAGTCAGTATGAGGAGGAGGAGTGGGGACAGTCAGTATGAGGAGGAGGAGGGGGGACAGTCAGTATGAGGAGGAGGAGGGGGGACAGTCAGTATGAGGAGGAGGAGGGGGGACAGTCAGTATGAGGAGGAGGAGGGGGGACAGTCAGTATGAGGAGGAGGAGGGGGGACAGTCAGTATGAGGAGGAGGAGGGGGGACAGTCAGTATGAGGAGGAGGAGGGGGGACAGTCAGTATGAGGAGGAGGAGGGGGGACAGTCAGTATGAGGAGGAGGAGGGGGGACAGTCAGTATGAGGAGGAGGAGGGGGACAGTCAGTATGAGGAGGAGGAGGGGGGACAGTCAGTATGAGGAGGAGGAGGGGGGACAGTCAGTATGAGGAGGCGGGGGGGGGGCAGTCAGTATGAGGAGTGGGGGGTACAGTCAGTATGAGGAGGAGGAGGGGGGACAGTCAGTATGAGGAGGAGGAGGGGGGACAGTCAGTATGAGGAGGAGGAGGGGGGACAGTCAGTATGAGGAGGAGGAGGGGGGACAGTCAGTATGAGGAGGAGGAGTGGGGACAGTCAGTATGAGGAGGAGAGGGGGGCAGTCAGTATGAGGAGGAGGAGTGGGGACAGTCAGTATTATGAGGAGGGGGGGGGCAGTCAGTATTATGAGGAGGGGGGGGCAGTCAGTATGAGGAGGGGGGGGCAGTCAGTATGAGGAGGGGGGGGCAGTCAGTATGAGGAGGGGGGGGGCAGTCAGTATGAGGAGGGGGGGACAGTCAGTATGAGGAGGCGGGGGGGCAGTCAGTATGAGGAGGCGGGGGGGGGACAGTCAGTATGAGGAGTGGGGGGTACAGTCAGTATGAGGAGGAGGAGTGGGGACAGTCAGTATGAGGAGGAGGAGGGGGGACAGTCAGTATGAGGAGGAGGAGGGGGGACAGTCAGTATGAGGAGGAGGAGGGGGGACAGTCAGTATGAGGAGGAGGAGGGGGGACAGTCAGTATGAGGAGGAGGAGGGGGGACAGTCAGTATGAGGAGGAGGAGGGGGGACAGTCAGTATGAGGAGGAGGAGTGGGGACAGTCAGTATGAGGAGGAGTGGGGACAGTCAGTATGAGGAGGAGAGGGGGGCAGTCAGTATGAGGAGGAGGAGTGGGGACAGTCAGTATTATGAGGAGGGGGGGGCAGTCAGTATTATGAGGAGGGGGGGGCAGTCAGTATTATGAGGAGGGGGGGGGCAGTCAGTATTATGAGGAGGGGGGGGCAGTCAGTATTATGAGGAGGGGGGGCAGTCAGTATGAGGAGGGGGGGGCAGTCAGTATGAGGAGGGGGGGGGCAGTCAGTATGAGGAGGGGGGGTCAGTCAGTATGAGGAGGGGGGGTCAGTCAGTATGAGGAGGGGGGGTCAGTCAGTATGAGGAGGGGGGGGTCAGTCAGTATGAGGAGGGGGGGGGGCAGTCAGTAGGAGGGGGGGGGGGGCAGTCAGTATGAGGAGGGGGGGGCAGTCAGTATGAGGAGGGGGGGGGCAGTCAGTATGAGGAGGGGGGGGCAGTCAGTATGAGGAGGGGGGGGGCAGTCAGTATGAGGAGGGGGGGGGGCAGTCAGTATGAGGAGGGGGGGGGGCAGTCAGTATGAGGAGGGGGGGGGCAATCAGTATGAGGAGGGGGGGGGGCAATCAGTATGAGGAGGGGGGGGCAGTCAGTATGAGGAGGCGGGGGGGCAATCAGTATGAGGAGGGGGGGGGGCAATCAGTATGAGGAGGGGGGGGCAGTCAGTATGAGGAGGCGGGGGGGCAGTCAGTATGAGGAGGCGGGGGGGGCAGTCAGTATGAGGAGGCGGGGGGGGGCAGTCAGTATGAGGAGGCGGGGGGGGGCAGTCAGTATGAGGAGGCGGGGGGGGGCAGTCAGTATGAGGAGGCGGGGGGGGGGCAGTCAGTATGAGGAGTGGGGGGTACAGTCAGTATGAGGAGGAGGATTGGGGACAGTCAGTATGAGGAGGAGGAGGGGGGACAGTCAGTATGAGGAGGAGGAGTGGGGACAGTCAGTATGAGGAGGAGGAGTGGGGACAGTCAGTATGAGGAGGAGTGGGGACAGTCAGTATGAGGAGGAGAGGGGGGGCAGTCAGTATGAGGAGGAGGAGGGGGGACAGTCAGTATGAGGAGGAGGAGGGGGGACAGTCAGTATGAGGAGGAGGAGGGGGGACAGTCAATATGAGGAGGAGGGGGGAAGTCAGTATGAGGAGGAATGGGGCAGTCAGTATGAGGGGGGCAGTCAGTATGAGGGGGGCAGTCAGTATGAGGGGGAGGGGGGCAGTCAGTATGAGGAGGAGGGGGGCAGTCAGTATGAGGAGGAGGGGGGACAGTCAGTATGAGGAGGAGGAGGGGGGACAGTCAGTATGAGGAGGAGGAGGGGGGACAGTCAGTATGAGGAGGAGGAGGGGGGACAGTCAGTATGAGGAGGAGGAGGGGGGACAGTCAATATGAGGAGGAGGGGGGAAGTCAGTATGAGGAGGAATGGGGCAGTCAGTATGAGGGGGGCAGTCAGTATGAGGGGGAGGGGGGCAGTCAGTATGAGGAGGAGGGGGGACAGTCAGTATGAGGAGGAGGAGGGGGGACAGTCAGTATGAGGAGGAGGAGGGGGGACAGTCAGTATGAGGCGGAGGAGGGGGGACAGTCAGTATGAGGCGGAGGAGGGGGGACAGTCAGTATGAGGCGGAGGAGGGGGGACAGTCAGTATGAGGCGGAGGAGGGGGGACAGTCAGTATGAGGCGGAGGAGGGGGGACAGTCAGTATGAGGCGGAGGAGGGGGGACAGTCAGTATGAGGCGGAGGAGGGGGGACAGTCAGTATGAGGCGGAGGAGGGGGGACAGTCAGTATGAGGAGGAGGAGGGGGGACAGTCAGTATGAGGAGGAGGAGGGGGGACAGTCAGTATGAGGAGGAGGAGTGGGGACAGTCAGTATGAGGAGGAGGAGTGGGGACAGTCAGTATGAGGAGGAGGAGTGGGGACAGTCAGTATGAGGAGGAGGAGTGGGGACAGTCAGTATGAGGAGGAGGAGGGGGGACAGTCAGTATGAGGAGGAGGAGGGGGGACAGTCAGTATGAGGAGGAGGAGGGGGGACAGTCAGTATGAGGAGGAGGAGGGGGGACAGTCAGTATGAGGAGGAGGAGGGGGGACAGTCAGTATGAGGAGGAGGAGGGGGGACAGTCAGTATGAGGAGGAGGAGGGGGGACAGTCAGTATGAGGAGGAGGAGGGGGGACAGTCAGTATGAGGAGGAGGAGGGGGGACAGTCAGTATGAGGAGGAGGAGGGGGGACAGTCAGTATGAGGAGGAGGAGGGGGGACAGTCAGTATGAGGAGGAGGAGGGGGGACAGTCAGTATGAGGAGGAGGAGGGGGGACAGTCAGTATGAGGAGGAGGAGGGGGGACAGTCAGTATGAGGAGGAGAAGGGGGGACAGTCAGTATGAGGAGGAGGAGGGGGGACAGTCAGTATGAGGAGGAGGAGGGGGGACAGTCAGTATGAGGAGGAGGAGGGGGGACAGTCAGTATGAGGAGGAGGGGGGGGGACAGTCAGTATGAGGAGGAGGGGGGGGGGGGCAGTCAGTATGAGGAGGAGGAGGGGGGACAGTCAGTATGAGGAGGAGGAGGGGGGACAGTCAGTATGAGGAGGAGGAGGGGGGACAGTCAGTATGAGGAGGAGGAGGGGGGACAGTCAGTATGAGGAGGAGGAGGGGGGACAGTCAGTATGAGGCGGAGGAGGGGGGACAGTCAGTATGAGGCGGCGGAGGGGGGACAGTCAGTATGAGGCGGCGGAGGGGGGACAGTCAGTATGAGGCGGAGGAGGGGGGACAGTCAGTATGAGGCGGAGGAGGGGGGACAGTCAGTATGAGGCGGAGGAGGGGGGACAGTCAGTATGAGGCGGAGGAGGGGGGACAGTCAGTATGAGGCGGAGGAGGGGGGACAGTCAGTATGAGGCGGAGGAGGGGGGACAGTCAGTATGAGGCGGAGGAGGGGGGACAGTCAGTATGAGGCGGAGGAGGGGGGACAGTCAGTATGAGGCGGAGGAGGGGGGACAGTCAGTATGAGGCGGAGGAGGGGGGACAGTCAGTATGAGGCGGAGGAGGGGGGACAGTCAGTATGAGGCGGAGGAGGGGGGACAGTCAGTATGAGGCGGAGGAGGGGGGACAGTCAGTATGAGGCGGAGGAGGGGGGACAGTCAGTATGAGGCGGAGGAGGGAGGCAGTCAGTATTATGAGGAGGGGGGGGCAGTCAGTATGAGGAGGGGGGGGCAGTCAGTATGAGGAGGGGGGGGCAGTCAGTATGAGGAGGGGGGGGGCAGTCAGTATGAGGAGGGGGGGACAGTCAGTATGAGGAGGCGGGGGGGCAGTCAGTATGAGGAGGCGGGGGGGGGACAGTCAGTATGAGGAGTGGGGGGTACAGTCAGTATGAGGAGGAGGAGTGGGGACAGTCAGTATGAGGAGGAGGAGGGGGGACAGTCAGTATGAGGAGGAGGAGGGGGGACAGTCAGTATGAGGAGGAGGAGGGGGGACAGTCAGTATGAGGAGGAGGAGGGGGGACAGTCAGTATGAGGAGGAGGAGGGGGGACAGTCAGTATGAGGAGGAGGAGTGGGGACAGTCAGTATGAGGAGGAGTGGGGACAGTCAGTATGAGGAGGAGAGGGGGGCAGTCAGTATGAGGAGGAGGAGTGGGGAGCAGTCAGTATTATGAGGAGGGGGGGGGCAGTCAGTATTATGAGGAGGGGGGGGCAGTCAGTATTATGAGGAGGGGGGGGGCAGTCAGTATTATGAGGAGGGGGGGGCAGTCAGTATTATGAGGAGGGGGGGCAGTCAGTATGAGGAGGGGGGGGCAGTCAGTATGAGGAGGGGGGGGGCAGTCAGTATGAGGAGGGGGGGTCAGTCAGTATGAGGAGGGGGGGTCAGTCAGTATGAGGAGGGGGGGTCAGTCAGTATGAGGAGGGGGGGGTCAGTCAGTATGAGGAGGGGGGGGGGGCAGTCAGTAGGAGGGGGGGGGGGGGCAGTCAGTATGAGGAGGGGGGGGCAGTCAGTATGAGGAGGGGGGGGGCAGTCAGTATGAGGAGGGGGGGGCAGTCAGTATGAGGAGGGGGGGGGCAGTCAGTATGAGGAGGGGGGGGGGCAGTCAGTATGAGGAGGGGGGGGGGCAGTCAGTATGAGGAGGGGGGGGGGCAATCAGTATGAGGAGGGGGGGGGGCAATCAGTATGAGGAGGGGGGGGCAGTCAGTATGAGGAGGCGGGGGGGCAATCAGTATGAGGAGGGGGGGGGGCAATCAGTATGAGGAGGGGGGGGCAGTCAGTATGAGGAGGCGGGGGGGCAGTCAGTATGAGGAGGCGGGGGGGGCAGTCAGTATGAGGAGGCGGGGGGGGGCAGTCAGTATGAGGAGGCGGGGGGGGGCAGTCAGTATGAGGAGGCGGGGGGGGGGCAGTCAGTATGAGGAGTGGGGGGTACAGTCAGTATGAGGAGGAGGAGGGGGGACAGTCAGTATGAGGAGGAGGAGGGGGGACAGTCAGTATGAGGAGGAGGAGTGGGGACAGTCAGTATGAGGAGGAGGAGTGGGGACAGTCAGTATGAGGAGGAGTGGGGACAGTCAGTATGAGGAGGAGAGGGGGGGCAGTCAGTATGAGGAGGAGGAGGGGGGACAGTCAGTATGAGGAGGAGGAGGGGGGACAGTCAGTATGAGGAGGAGGAGGGGGGACAGTCAATATGAGGAGGAGGGGGGAAGTCAGTATGAGGAGGAATGGGGCAGTCAGTATGAGGGGGGCAGTCAGTATGAGGGGGGCAGTCAGTATGAGGGGGAGGGGGGCAGTCAGTATGAGGAGGAGGGGGGCAGTCAGTATGAGGAGGAGGGGGGACAGTCAGTATGAGGAGGAGGAGGGGGGACAGTCAGTATGAGGAGGAGGAGGGGGGACAGTCAGTATGAGGAGGAGGAGGGGGGACAGTCAGTATGAGGAGGAGGAGGGGGGACAGTCAATATGAGGAGGAGGGGGGAAGTCAGTATGAGGAGGAATGGGGCAGTCAGTATGAGGGGGGCAGTCAGTATGAGGGGGGCAGTCAGTATGAGGGGGAGGGGGGCAGTCAGTATGAGGAGGAGGGGGGACAGTCAGTATGAGGAGGAGGAGGGGGGACAGTCAGTATGAGGCGGAGGAGGGGGGCAGTCAGTATTATGAGGGGGGGGGGCAGTCAGTATGAGGAGGGGGGGGCAGTCAGTATGAGGAGGGGGGGGCAGTCAGTATGAGGAGGGGGGGGCAGTCAGTATGAGGAGGGGGGGACAGTCAGTATGAGGAGGCGGGGGGGCAGTCAGTATGAGGAGGCGGGGGGGGGACAGTCAGTATGAGGAGTGGGGGGTACAGTCAGTATGAGGAGGAGGAGTGGGGACAGTCAGTATGAGGAGGAGGAGGGGGGACAGTCAGTATGAGGAGGAGGAGGGGGGACAGTCAGTATGAGGAGGAGGAGGGGGGACAGTCAGTATGAGGAGGAGGAGGGGGGACAGTCAGTATGAGGAGGAGGAGGGGGGACAGTCAGTATGAGGAGGAGGAGTGGGGACAGTCAGTATGAGGAGGAGTGGGGACAGTCAGTATGAGGAGGAGAGGGGGGCAGTCAGTATTATGAGGAGGAGTGGGGACAGTCAGTATTATGAGGAGGGGGGGGGCAGTCAGTATTATGAGGAGGGGGGGGCAGTCAGTATTATGAGGAGGGGGGGGGCAGTCAGTATTATGAGGAGGGGGGGGCAGTCAGTATTATGAGGAGGGGGGGCAGTCAGTATGAGGAGGGGGGGGCAGTCAGTATGAGGAGGGGGGGGGCAGTCAGTATGAGGAGGGGGGGTCAGTCAGTATGAGGAGGGGGGGTCAGTCAGTATGAGGAGGGGGGGTCAGTCAGTATGAGGAGGGGGGGGTCAGTCAGTATGAGGAGGGGGGGGGGCAGTCAGTAGGAGGGGGGGGGGGGGGGCAGTCAGTATGAGGAGGGGGGGGCAGTCAGTATGAGGAGGGGGGGGGCAGTCAGTATGAGGAGGGGGGGGCAGTCAGTATGAGGAGGGGGGGGGCAGTCAGTATGAGGAGGGGGGGGGCAATCAGTATGAGGAGGGGGGGGCAGTCAGTATGAGGAGGCGGGGGGGCAATCAGTATGAGGAGGGGGGGGGGGAATCAGTATGAGGAGGGGGGGGCAGTCAGTATGAGGAGGCGGGGGGGCAGTCAGTATGAGGAGGCGGGGGGGGCAGTCAGTATGAGGAGGCGGGGGGGGGCAGTCAGTATGAGGAGGCGGGGGGGGGCAGTCAGTATGAGGAGGCGGGGGGGGGGCAGTCAGTATGAGGAGTGGGGGGTACAGTCAGTATGAGGAGGAGGATTGGGGACAGTCAGTATGAGGAGGAGGAGGGGGGACAGTCAGTATGAGGAGGAGGAGTGGGGACAGTCAGTATGAGGAGGAGGAGTGGGGACAGTCAGTATGAGGAGGAGTGGGGACAGTCAGTATGAGGAGGAGAGGGGGGGCAGTCAGTATGAGGAGGAGGAGGGGGGACAGTCAGTATGAGGAGGAGGAGGGGGGACAGTCAGTATGAGGAGGAGGAGGGGGGACAGTCAATATGAGGAGGAGGGGGGAAGTCAGTATGAGGAGGAATGGGGCAGTCAGTATGAGGGGGGCAGTCAGTATGAGGGGGGCAGTCAGTATGAGGGGGAGGGGGGCAGTCAGTATGAGGAGGAGGGGGGCAGTCAGTATGAGGAGGAGGGGGGACAGTCAGTATGAGGAGGAGGAGGGGGGACAGTCAGTATGAGGAGGAGGAGGGGGGAAGTCAGTATGAGGAGGAATGGGGCAGTCAGTATGAGGGGGGCAGTCAGTATGAGGGGGGCAGTCAGTATGAGGGGGAGGGGGGCAGTCAGTATGAGGAGGAGGGGGGACAGTCAGTATGAGGAGGAGGAGGGGGGACAGTCAGTATGAGGCGGAGGAGGGGGGACAGTCAGTATGAGGCGGAGGAGGGGGGACAGTCAGTATGAGGCGGAGGAGGGGGGACAGTCAGTATGAGGCGGAGGAGGGGGGACAGTCAGTATGAGGCGGAGGAGGGGGGACAGTCAGTATGAGGCGGAGGAGGGGGGACAGTCAGTATGAGGCGGAGGAGGGGGGACAGTCAGTATGAGGCGGAGGAGGGGGGACAGTCAGTATGAGGCGGAGGAGGGGGGACAGTCAGTATGAGGCGGAGGAGGGGGGACAGTCAGTATGAGGAGGAGGAGGGGGGACAGTCAGTATGAGGAGGAGGAGGGGGGACAGTCAGTATGAGGAGGAGGAGGGGGGACAGTCAGTATGAGGAGGAGGAGGGGGGACAGTCAGAATGAGGAGGAGGAGGGGGGACAGTCAGTATGAGGAGGAGGAGGGGGGACAGTCAGTATGAGGAGGAGGAGGGGGGACAGTCAGTATGAGGAGGAGGAGGGGGGACAGTCAGTATGAGGAGGAGGAGGGGGGACAGTCAGTATGAGGAGGAGGAGGGGGGACAGTCAGTATGAGGAGGAGGAGGGGGGACAGTCAGTATGAGGAGGAGGAGGGGGGACAGTCAGTATGAGGAGGAGGAGGGGGGACAGTCAGTATGAGGAGGAGGAGGGGGGACAGTCAGTATGAGGAGGAGGAGGGGGGACAGTCAGTATGAGGAGGAGGAGGGGGGACAGTCAGTATGAGGAGGAGGAGGGGGGACAGTCAGTATGAGGAGGAGGAGGGGGGACAGTCAGTATGAGGAGGAGGAGGGGGGACAGTCAGTATGAGGAGGAGGGGGGGGGGGACAGTCAGTATGAGGAGGAGGGGGGGGGGACAGTCAGTATGAGGAGGAGGGGGGGGGGGACAGTCAGTATGAGGCGGAGGAGGGGGGACAGTCAGTATGAGGAGGAGGGGGGGGGGGACAGTCAGTATGAGGCGGAGGAGGGGGGACAGTCAGTATGAGGCGGAGGAGGGGGGACAGTCAGTATGAGGCGGAGGAGGGGGGACAGTCAGTATGAGGCGGAGGAGGGGGGACAGTCAGTATGAGGCGGAGGAGGGGGGACAGTCAGTATGAGGCGGAGGAGGGGGGACAGTCAGTATGAGGCGGAGGAGGGGGGACAGTCAGTATGAGGCGGAGGAGGGGGGACAGTCAGTATGAGGCGGAGGAGGGGGGACAGTCAGTATGAGGCGGAGGAGGGGGGACAGTCAGTATGAGGCGGAGGAGGGGGGACAGTCAGTATGAGGCGGAGGAGGGGGGACAGTCAGTATGAGGCGGAGGAGGGGGGACAGTCAGTATGAGGCGGAGGAGGGGGGACAGTCAGTATGAGGCGGAGGAGGGGGGACAGTCAGTATGAGGCGGAGGAGGGGGGACAGTCAGTATGAGGCGGAGGAGGGGGGACAGTCAGTATGAGGCGGAGGAGGGGGGACAGTCAGTATGAGGCGGAGGAGGGGGGACAGTCAGTATGAGGCGGAGGAGGGGGGACAGTCAGTATGAGGCGGAGGAGGGGGGACAGTCAGTATGAGGCGGAGGAGGGGGGACAGTCAGTATGAGGCGGAGGAGGGGGGACAGTCAGTATGAGGCGGAGGAGGGGGGACAGTCAGTATGAGGCGGAGGAGGGGGGACAGTCAGTATGAGGCGGAGGAGGGGGGACAGTCAGTATGAGGCGGAGGAGGGGGGACAGTCAGTATGAGGCGGAGGAGGGGGGACAGTCAGTATGAGGCGGAGGAGGGGGGACAGTCAGTATGAGGCGGAGGAGGGGGGACAGTCAGTATGAGGCGGAGGAGGGGGGACAGTCAGTATGAGGCGGAGGAGGGGGGACAGTCAGTATGAGGCGGAGGAGGGGGGACAGTCAGTATGAGGCGGAGGAGGGGGGACAGTCAGTATGAGGCGGAGGAGGGGGGACAGTCAGTATGAGGCGGAGGAGGGGGGACAGTCAGTATGAGGCGGAGGAGGGGGGACAGTCAGTATGAGGCGGAGGAGGGGGGACAGTCAGTATGAGGCGGAGGAGGGGGGACAGTCAGTATGAGGCGGAGGAGGGGGGACAGTCAGTATGAGGCGGAGGAGGGGGGACAGTCAGTATGAGGCGGAGGAGGGGGGACAGTCAGTATGAGGCGGAGGAGGGGGGACAGTCAGTATGAGGAGGAGGAGGGGGGACAGTCAGTATGAGGAGGAGGAGGGGGGACAGTCAGTATGAGGAGGAGGAGGGGGGACAGTCAGTATGAGGAGGAGGAGGGGGGACAGTCAGTATGAGGAGGAGGAGGGGGGACAGTCAGTATGAGGAGGAGGAGGGGGGACAGTCAGTATGAGGAGGAGGAGGGGGGACAGTCAGTATGAGGAGGAGGAGGGGGGACAGTCAGTATGAGGAGGAGGAGGGGGGACAGTCATTATGAGGAGGAGGAGGGGGGACAGTCAGTATGAGGAGGAGGAGGGGGGACAGTCAGTATGAGGAGGAGGAGGGGGGACAGTCAGTATGAGGAGGAGGAGGGGGGACAGTCAGTATGAGGAGGAGGAGGGGGGACAGTCAGTATGAGGAGGAGGAGGGGGGACAGTCAGTATGAGGAGGAGGAGGGGGGACAGTCAGTATGAGGAGGAGGAGGGGGGACAGTCAGTATGAGGAGGAGGAGGGGGGACAGTCAGTATGAGGAGGAGGAGGGGGGACAGTCAGTATGAGGAGGAGGAGGGGGGACAGTCAGTATGAGGAGGAGGAGGGGGGACAGTCAGTATGAGGAGGAGGAGGGGGGACAGTCAGTATGAGGAGGAGGAGGGGGGACAGTCAGTATGAGGAGGAGGAGGGGGGCAGTCAGTATGAGGAGGAGGAGGGGGGGCAGTCAGTATGAGGAGGAGGAGGGGGGGCAGTCAGTATGAGGAGGAGGAGGGGGGCAGTCAGTATGAGGAGGAGGAGGGGGGGCAGTCAGTATGAGGAGGAGGAGGGGGGACAGTCAGTATGAGGAGGAGGAGGGGGGACAGTCAGTATGAGGAGGAGGAGGGGGGACAGTCAGTATGAGGAGGAGGAGGGGGGACAGTCAGTATGAGGAGGAGGAGGGGGGACAGTCAGTATGAGGAGGAGGAGGGGGGACAGTCAGTATGAGGAGGAGGAGGGGGGACAGTCAGTATGAGGAGGAGGAGGGGGGACAGTCAGTATGAGGAGGAGGAGGGGGGACAGTCAGTATGAGGAGGAGGAGGGGGGACAGTCAGTATGAGGAGGAGGAGGGGGGACAGTCAGTATGAGGAGGAGGAGGGGGGACAGTCAGTATGAGGAGGAGGAGGGGGGACAGTCAGTATGAGGAGGAGGAGGGGGGACAGTCAGTATGAGGAGGAGGAGGGGGGACAGTCAGTATGAGGAGGAGGAGGGGGGACAGTCAGTATGAGGAGGAGGAGTGGGGACAGTCAGTATGAGGAGGAGGAGTGGGGACAGTCAGTATGAGGAGGAGGAGTGGGGACAGTCAGTATGAGGAGGAGGAGGGGGGACAGTCAGTATGAGGAGGAGGAGGGGGGACAGTCAGTATGAGGAGGAGGGGGGACAGTCAGTATGAGGAGGAGGGGGGAAGTCAGTATGAGGAGGGGGGGAAGTCAGTATGAGGAGGGGGGGAAGTCAGTATGAGGAGGGGGGGGGGGGGAGTCAGTTTGAGGAGGGGGGGGAAGTCAGTATGAGGAGGAGGGGGGCAGTCAGTATGAGGAGGAGGCGGGCAGTCAGTATGAGGAGGAGGGGGGCAGTCAGTATGAGGGGTTCGAGACAGTCAGTATGATGAGAGGGGCACTCAGTATGAGGAGGGAGAGGGTGGGTGAAAGATGGTACGGGGGGGTTCGAGACAGTCAGTACGGGGGGGTTCGAGACAGTCAGTACGGGGGGGTTCGAGACAGTCAGTACGGGGGGTTCAAGACAGACAGTACGGGGGGTTCAAGACAGTCAGTACGGGGGGTTCAAGACAGTCAGTACGGGGGGTTCAAGACAGTCAGTACGGGGGGTTCAAGACAGTCAGTACGGGGGGGTTCAAGACAGTCAGTACAGGGGGGTTCAAGACAGTCAGCACGGGGGGTTCAAGACAGTCAGTACGGGGGGTTCAAGACAGTCAGTACGGGGGGTTCAAGACAGTCAGTACGGGGGGGTTCAAGACAGTCAGTACGGGGGGGTTCAAGACAGTCAGTACGGGGGGTTCAAGACAGTCAGTATGGGGGGCAGTCAGTGAGGGGGAGGTTCTAGGTAGTCAGCCAAAGGGTCTGAGAGGCGGGGGCCAGTCAGCCAAAGGGTCTTTATGTATTTTAGATAGTCTAGCGGTTTCCTAGCCTGAATATGCGCTGTTTGACCATTGAAACAGAGCAAATGAGTTTGGACTCCAGCCTAACCTTACCCTGTCAGTATTCAAACAGCAGACACTTACTTGAGGAGCGTTTTCCCTCCATCCCAGAGAGAGGTTCGAATCGACTGACTCTGCCTTTTATCTTGTGTCTTTCATCCCTCTCCTCCTGTATTCTGGGAGATAGACGGAGAATATGATGTTATGCAATCCAATGCAATAAACAAGTACAGTCGTGGCCAAAAGTTTTGAGAATGACACAAATATAAATTTCCAAAGTTTGCTGCTTCAGTGTCTTTAGATATTTTTGTCAGGTGTTACTATGGAATACTGAAGTATAATTACAAGCATTTCATAAGTGTCCAAGGCTTTTATTGACAATTACATAAAATTGATGCAAAGAGTCAATATGTGCAGTGCTGACCCTTCTTTTTCAAGACCTCTGCCCTGGCATGCTGTCAAATAACTTCTGGGCCACAATTTGTAGGTTTTTGTTTGTCCACCCGCCTCTTGAGGATTGACCACAAATTCTCAATGGGATTAAGGTCTGGGGAGTTACCTGGCCATGGACCCAAAATATTGATGTTTTGTTCCCTGAGCCACTTAGTTATCACTTTTGCCTTATGGCAAGGTGCTCCATCACGCTGGAAAAGGCATTGTTCGTCACCAAACTGTTCCTGGATGGTTGGGAGAAGTTGCTCTCGGAGGATGTGTTGGTACCATTCTTTATTCATGGCTGTGTTCTTAGGCAAAATTGTGAGTGAGCCCACTCCCTTGGCTGAGAAGCAACCCCCCAGATGAATGGTCTCATAATGCTTTACTGTTGGCATGACACAGGACTGATGGTAGCGCTCACCTTGTCTTCTCCAGACAAGCTTTTTTCCGGATGCCCCAAACAATCGGAAAGGGGATTTATCAGAGAAAATGACTTTACCCCAGTCCTCAGCAGTCCAATCCCTGTACCTTTTTCATAATATCAGTCTGTCCCTGATGTTTTTCCTGGAGAGAAGTGGCTTCTTTGCTGCCCTTCTTGACACCAGGCCATCCTCCAAAAGTCTACGCCTCACTGTGCGTGCATATGCACTCACACCTGCCTGCTGCCATTCCTGAGCAAGCTCTGTACTGGTGGTGCCCCGATCCCGCAGCTGAATCAACTTTAGGAGACGGTCCTGGCGCTTGCTGGACTTTCTTGTGCGCCCTGAAGCCTTCCTCACAATTGAATCGTTCTCTTAGAAGTTCTTGATGATCCGATAAATGGTTGATTTAGGTGTAATCTTACTGGCAGCAATATCCTTGCCTGTGAAGCCCTTTTTGTGCAAAGCAATGATGACGGCATGTGTTTCCTTGCAGGTACCCATGATTAACAGAGGAAGAAGAATGATTCCAAGCACCACCCTCCCTTTGAAGCTTCCAGTCTGTTATTCGAACTCAATCAGCATGACAGAGTGATCTCCAGCCTTGTCCTCGTCAACACTCACACCTGTGTTAACTAGAGAATCACTGATATGATGTCAGCTGGTCCTTTTGTGGCAGGGCTGAAATCCAGTGGAGATATTTTTGGGGGATTCAGTTCATTTGCATGGCAAAGAGGGACTTTGCAATTCATTGCAATTCATCTGAACACTCACTCTTCATAACATTCTGGAGTATATGCACATTGCCATCATACAAACTGAGGCAGCAGACTTTGTGAAAATGTATATTTGTGTCATTCTCAAAACTTGGCCACGACTGTACATTGTGACGACCCTCCCACTCTGTCTGCTGAATTCTTTCTCTTTGCTCGTTTTCCTTAATAGGATGTCGGTGGGCGGAACCAGGAGGGTCGTCAGCAACATGGAGAAATACACCTCTTCCCCATTCATTGAGGAGACTCTCCATGCAGACACACTGATAGATTTTTTTTGTGGAATTTTTGTGGCTGTTTTGTTTGTTTGCGTTGGCACCTTTCAACACCTCTCCTCATCACATTTATGCACGTAACCACTCACTTACACTACTGATTACTGACACCATTGTTAATTGTATTTAGTTTACTTTAGTTAATAAATATATTTTGTTATTCCTTATCTCCATGTTGTCTCCCTTTTTGTTAGTAACTTCGAGCCGGTTCGTGACAACACGGCGCAAAAAGGATGTGAAATTGCTTACTGTTTCAGTTCTTCCTTAAAGAGCTCTAGGTTGCTTTTCTTCTTTCCCTTTTCAGTTGTTTTCTTCAGTGTCTGAAAAGTTATAAAAAAAAAAAAAAAAAAAAAAAAAATCTTGATTTTTGACGAAGCCAGTAAAATAACTACCTATTTGGTCGAACAAATCAAATAAGTCATCAAATCAAAAAAGTCAAATAAATGCTTGTTGCAATAATACATACGTGTTTTTTATCTGTTAAAAACTGTGGAGGGGTTTCCAAAGGCAGGAAGCTGCCTTTCGGTGGTGCCGCAGTTTCGAAGCGAGACTTGGGTTTATACAGCTTGCCCTTCTTGTCATCGGAAGCAGCCTCCTCTGTAGGAAAAAGCATACAGTACGTCAGCACGAGATAGTCTATTTTTTTACTAGAATGTACAACACAATAGTTCACAACTGTATTTATCCAATACACATAGATAATGGAAAATGGTCATTTGACTTCCTAACATACAGTTGAAGTCGGAAGTTTACATACACTTAGGTGTGAGTCATTAAAACTTGTTTTTCAACCACTCCACACATTTCTTGTTAACAAACTATAGCTTTGACAAGTCGGTTAGGACATCTACTTTGTGCATGACACAAGTCATTTATCCAACAATTCTTTATAGACAGATTATTTCACTTATAATTCACTGTATCACAATTCCAGTGGATCAGAAGTTTACATACACTAAGTTGACTGTGCCTTTTAACAGCTTGGAAAATTCCAGAAAATTATTTCATGGCATTAGAAGCTTCTGATAGGCTAATTGACATAATTTGAGTCAATTGGAGGTGTACCTGTGGATGTATTTCAAGGCCTACCTTCAAACTCAGTGCCTCTTTGCTTGACATCATGGGAAAATAAAAAGAAATCAGCCAAGACCTCAGAAAAAAAAATGTAGACCTCCACAAGTCTGGTTCATCCTTGGGAGCAATTTCCAAACCCCTGAAGGGACCACGTTCATCTGTACAAACAATAGTACGCAAGTATAAACACCATGGGACCACGCAGCCGTCATACCGCTCAGGAAGGAGACGCGTTCTGTCTCCTAGAGATGAACGTACTTTGGATGCGAAAAGTGCAAATCAATCCCTAAACAGCAGCAAAGGATCCTGTGAAGATGCTGGAGGAAACAGGTAATAAACTTATCTATATCCACAGTAAAACAAGTCATATATCAACATAACCTGAAAGGCCGCTCAGCAAGGAAGAAGCCACTGCTCCAAAACCGGCATAAAAAAGCCAGACTACGGTTTGCAACTGCACATGGGGACAAAGATCGTACTTTTTGGAGAAATGTCCTCTGGTCTGTTGAAACAAAAATAGAACTGTTTGGCCATAATGACCATCGTTATGTTTGGAGGAAAAAGGGGGATGCTTGCAAGCTGAAGAACACCATCCCAACCGTGAAGCACGGGGGTGGCAGCATCATGTTGTTGGGGTGCTTTGCTGCAGGAGGGACTGGTGCACTTCACAAATTAAATGGCATCATGAGGTAGGACAATATATCCACATAATTTAAGCAACATCTCAAGACATCAGTGAGGAAGTTGAAGCTTGCTCGCAAATGGGTCTTCCAAATGGACAATGACCCCAAGCATACTTCCAAAGTTGTGGCAAAATGGCTTACGGACAATAAAGTCAAGGTATTGGAGTGGCCATCACAAAGCCCTGACCTCAATCCTATAGAAAATGTGTGGGTAGAACTGAAAAAGCGTGTGCGAGCAAGGAGGCCTACAAACCTGACTCAGTTACACCAGTTCTGTCAGGAGAAATGGGCCAAAATTCACCCAAAATAGTGGGAAGCTTGTGGAAGACTACCCAAAACGTTTGACCCAAGTTAAACAGCTGAAATAAATAAATCTCTACTATTCCTCTGACATTTCCCATTCGTAAAATAAAGTGTTGATCCTAACTGACCGTGAATTCTTACTGGGATTAAATGTCAGGAATTGTGAAAATCTGAGTTTAAATGTATTTGGCTAAGGTGTATGTAAACTTCCGACTTCATCTGTATCTACACATTTAATATTTAGCTAAAAATATCCCGGATAGTTTTGTGCGGTTTGAGTTGGTTCTTCTTACCTTTAGTTGCATTAGCAATGCCTCCCCGGACAAAGGCCTTGACCTTGCCCTCTCCTCCCTCGAACGCTGCCAGGAACTCTTCATAGATCTCTGCAGCTGCACGCTCATCCTCCTGCCAAGGACCAGACCATCAACATCTCTCACAGGCCATCTCACAATACCAGAGCACTTGTCCAATAATAAATACTTATTATACTTTCTGCTGCAAAAACGTTTCCTACCGTTTGCTCTAATATACACGCCACTGATTCAACAAACCAATTTAAACACAAACAGCTAATGCTACATGAATCCACTTTGGAATGATCAAGTTTATAGAAAATGCAAGGTGCATTAGGATGCTGCCCAAAACAAACACGTGGGCATATCCAGATTTCAATTTGATCCCTTGTGTGGGCCACAACTTGTAACATGAAATACATATTTGACACTTCTATTTACCTTCTTTTTGATTTCCTCTTGTTCCTTCTTGCTTAGGGTCCTCTTGGGCACGACCGTTTTGCCAATGCTGAAGGACTTCAACTTGCTCTCTAGTAGCGCCTACAAATGTAAATAAAAGACAACTTCGATAGCTAAAGAGTTGAATACACTCACAAGTCTCATTACAACAACAGTTAAGAGATCACTCATTTGTGCGTTTTCCTTGAGGTTGCTTGATATTCTTCCATGCATTAGTTAGCACGCTGACCTGACAGACAAAGTTGTGAAACAGCCAGCTTACAGTATGCTAACTGGTGAAATGACAGGTTGTTGCTAGCTAGCTGCTACCTAACAGCCAACTGACTATTTACTAATACTGTGGATAGTATTGTGTTGTTGAATTGGAATGATCGAAATGTTGAGTTTGTCAGAAGCTTCGCTAACTACCGTAGTTATCACAGCCTGTCAGGAGGCCTACGGCGGGTACAATGATTTTTGTCCACCAGCTACAGCTTCACAACGGCAAAGGACTAGTGGAGGCTATTGTTAGCTAGCCCGTATTTATTTATTTACCGCGCTGGTGCAACAACCAAAACCAAGCACCAACTCACAGCAACTAGCTGAATGGAGCCAAATGCTATAATAGTAATCAGCTAACTAGGTAAACACATGGCGAAATCAGTCCAATGTTTGAAAACAGGAAAAATACCGGTGTATCAGGCCCTTACAGTAGCTAGCTAGCTAGCGTTAATTAGCTAAGTGGTCTTTTCGTACACAAACGCTCCTTATAATTAGGAACAGGTATGGCAACAGCTGCACAACGTTTATAACCGCACAAACTACAATAAACAGTTCGTATAGAGTTGAATTGCCAATGCATCAAGTAAATGTCGATTAATAAATTCACCTTTGCGCTAGATTTCTGCGAACCACCTGGCGTTCGTTCCGCCATCTTGGTTGTGCTAACTTTAATCAATTACCGATTTTGGGATACGTTTTTTTACCTAGTCCAAAATAGTCGAATAAAGAAAAATCGATGACTGTTTGCATAGCTTAGTAGTGGTTTGAATGGCCTACTACCTAAATGGTGGCCTTGCAATAATAGGCTTCTGGATAAAAAACAACTAGAACTATTAATTAATCAGCCAACTGTAAATCACAGGCGTGATATCTTTTTTTTGTGGGGTTGGTGCCAACTCCATATTTAAATTCAGTGGTGTAAAGTACTTAAGTATATTTTAGAAATTACAATTACATTTTAATACTTAAGTATAATTAAAACCCAACACTTTTAGACTTTTACTCAAGTAGTATTTTACTGGGTGACTTTCACTTTTACTTTAGTAATTTTCTATTAGGGTATCTTTACTTTTACTCAAGTACGACAATTGGGTATTTTATTCACCACTGTTTAAATTGCATTACCCAACTTGTTCTATTGATTACCTGATGACACACAATATCACACATTCAGACAACCTGAAAACATGTATTTGAGAAGCGTTGCTTCATTTGCGCCACCAGATGGAGCCATTTATACCCAAACCTCTCTGTGTGTGCGTTTGTGTGTGTGCGTGCGTGCGTGTGCGTGCGTGTGCACGTGTACATGTTAAAAGATCTAAAAATTTGACCAACTTTTATCTAGGGGTTTAGTGTTGTGAGAATTAGAGTTAGAATTAGAATTGCATTAAAGATTAGGATTAGGAGCTAGGCTTAGTTTTAGGGTTAGGTTTAGGGTTAGGAGCTAGGGATAGGTTTAGGGTTAGGAGCTAGGGTTAGTTTTAGTGTTAGGAGCTAGGGTTAGTTTTAGGGTTCGGAGCTAGGGTTAGTTTAGGGTTAGGTTTAGGGTTAGGAGCTAGGGTTAGGTTTAGGGTTAGGAGCTAGGGTTAGTTTAGGGTTAGGTTTAGGTTTAGGGTTAGGAGCTAGGGTTAGGTTTAGGGATAGGGTTAAAGTTAAGGTTAAAAAAAACAATACCAGATCAGAGGCAGTAGGGATGACCAGGGATGTTCACTTGATAAGTGTGTGAATTGGACCATTTTCCTGTCAAAAATGTTTATTTTATTTATTTTTATTTAACCTTTATTTAACTAGGCAAGTCAGTTAAGAACAAATTCTTATTTACTATAACGGCCTACCAAAAGGCAAAAGGCCTCCTGCGGGGACGGGGGCCTGGGATAAAAATAAATAAAAATACAATAAAATATAGGACAAAAGACACATCACAACAAGAGAGACAACACAACACTACTAAAGAGAGATCTTATACAACAACATAGCAAGGCAGCAACACCTGACAGCACAAATCATGGTACAAACATTATTGGGTACAGACAACAGCACAAAGGGCAAGAAGGTAGTGACAACAATACATCACACAAAGCAGCCATAACTGTCAGCAAGAGTGTCCATGATTTCCCAGGTACTGGGAAATACACCACAAATGTAACGAGTGCTTTTGTGTGTCAAGGAAAATGTATGGAGTAAAAAGTACAATATTTTCTTTAGGAATGTAGTGAAGTAAAAGTAAAAGTTGGCAAAAATATAAATAGTAAAGTAAAGTACAGATACCCCCAAAAACTACTTAAGTAGTTGTCACGTTCCTGACCTGTTTTCTGTTAGTTTTGTATGTGTTAGTTGGTCAGGACGTGAGTTTGGGTGGGCAGTCTATGTTTTCTGTTTCTATGTTTGTTTAAGGGTTGCCTGGTATGGCTCTCAATTAGAGGCAGGTGTTTGGCGTTTCCTCTAATTGAGAGTCATATTAAGGTAGGTTGTTTCACAGTGTTTGTTGTGGGTGGTTGTCTCCTGTGTCTGTCGTTGCGCCACACGGGACTGTTGTCGGTTTGTTTGGTTTTTTCGGTTTATGTAGTCTGTTCCTGTTTTATGCGTTCTTCGTTATATGTAAGTTCTTATGTTCAGGTGCGTCTACGTCGTTTGTTGTTTTGTAGTTAATCAAGTATAGTTCGTTTTTTGTCTTCCTTGTTTTGTCGTGTCTAAATAAATATCATGTCTAAGTATCACTCTGCGTCTTGGTTCAATCCATGCTCCTCCTCTTCGGAGGAAGAGGAGAACTGTTACAGTAGTACTTTAAAGTATTTGAGCTTAAGTACTTTACACCACTGGTATACAGTCTATGTATGAGGAGTACCTGGGATATGGATTCGGCTATTTCAGCCACAACCGTTGCTGACAGGTATATAAATCGAGCAGACAGCCATGCAATCTCCATAGACAAACATTGGCAGTAGAAAGGCCTTAGTGAAGAGCTCAGTGACTTTCATAGGATGCCACCTTTCCAACACGTCAGTTCATCAGCTTTCTGCCCTGCTAGAGCCGCCCCGGACAACTGTAAATGATGTTATGTGAAGTGGAAACATATCGGAGCAACAACGGATCAGCTGTGAAGTGGTAGGCCACACAAGCTCATAGAACGGGACCGCCGAGTGCTGTAAAACGTAACGTGTAAAGATGATCTGTCCTCGGTTGTAACACCCACTACCGAGTTCCAAACTGCCTCTGGAATTAACTGTGTTTGTTGGGAGCTTCATGAAATGGATTTCCATGGCCGAGCAGCCGCATACAAGCCTAAGATCACCATGTGCAATGATAAGCGCCTGCTGGTGTGGCGTAACCCTCGCCGCCATTGGACTCTGGAGCAGTGGAAACACATTCTCTGGAGTGATGAATCACGCTTCACATTCTGGCAGTCCAGCAGACAATTGTAGGTTTGGTGGATGCCAGGAGAACGCTACCTGTCCCAATGCATAGTGCCAACTATACAATTTGGTGGAGGAGGAATAATGATCTGGGGCTATTTTTCATGGTTCGGGCTAGGCCCCTTATTTCCAGTGAAGGGAAATCTTAACGCGGCATACAATAACATTCTAGACGATTCTGTGCTTCCAACTTTGTGGCAACAGTTTGGGTAAGGCCCTTTCCTGTTTCAGCATGACAATGCCCCCGAGGTCCATACAGAAATGGTTTGCCAAGATTGGTGTGGAACAACTTTACTGGCCTACACAGAGTCCTGATCTCAAACCCATCAAACACCTTTGGGATGAATTTGAACACCGACTGCGAGCCTGGCCTAATCGCCCAACATCAGTGCCCGACCACACTAGGGCTCTTGTGGCTGAATGGAAGCAAGTCCCTGCAGCAATGTTCCAACATCTAGTGGAAATCCTTTCCAGAAGAGAGGAGGCTGTAATAGTAGCCAACGACTCCATATTAATGCCCATGAATTTGGAATGAGATGTTTGACGAGCAGCTGTCCACATACTTTTGCTCATGTAGTGTAGTTGGGGTGATTGATTGAGGTAATATGTACATGTAGGTAAGGCTGAAAGCAGAAAGTCCATTTGATTAATTACTATTCAGCAGTCTTATTTATGGCTTTGGGATAGAAGCTGTTCAGGAGCATTTTGGTCCCAGAATTGATGCTCCGGTACCGCTTGCCTTGCGGTAGCAGAGAGAACAGACTAAGACTTCGGTGGATTCTGGCAATTTTTAGGGCCTTCAATTTTGAGATACTTTTTTAGGACCTTCCTCTGGTATAGAGGATACATATGGTGTACTGTACATATGGTGCATAAGGGCACATTTTGGAATATGTACTGTAAATACTGTAACATACAGGGCATTCGGAAAGTATTCAGACCCCTTAACTTTTCCCACATTTGATTCCATTACAGACTTATTCTAAAATTGTTTTTCTTTTTTAAACAATCTTCATCAATCTACACACAACACCACATAATCACAATTCAAAAACAGTTTTTTTTTTTTTTTTTTTGCAATTGTATTAAAAATAAAAAAACAGAAATACCTTATTTACATAAGTATTCAGACCCTTTGCTATGAGATTCGAAATGGAGCTCAGGTACATTCTGTTTCCATTGATCATCCTTGAGATGTTTCTTCAACTTGATTTGTGTCCACCTGTTGAAAATTCTATTGACTGGAAATTATTTGGAAAGGTACACACCTGTCTATATAAATTCCCACAGTTGACAGTGCATGTCAGAGCAAAAGCCAAGCCATGAGGTCAAAGTAATTGTCCGTAGAGCTCCCGAGACAGGATTGTGTTGAGGCACAGATCTGGGGAAGGGCACCAAAAAATGTCTGCAGCATTGAAGGTCCCCAAAAACACAGTGGCCTCCGTCATTCTTAAATGGAAGAAGTTTGGAACCACCAAGACTCTTCCTAGAGCTGGCCGCCCAGCCAAACTGAGCAATCGGGTGAGAAGGGCCTTGGTCAGGGAGGTGACTAAAAACCCAATGGTCACTCTGACAGAGCTCCAGAGTTTCTCTGTGGAGATGGGAGAACCTTCCAGAAGGACAACCATCTCTGCAGCACTCCACAAATCAGGCCTTTATGGTAGAGTGGCTGGACAGAAGCCACTCCTCAGTAAAGGCACATGACAGCCCGCTTGGAGTTTGCCAAAAAGCACCTAAAGAATCTCAGACCATGAGAAACAAGATTCTGTCGTTTGATGAAACCAAGATTGAAAACTTTGGCCTGACTGTCGAGCGTCACTTCTGGAGGAAACCTGACACCATCCCTACGGTAAAGTATGCCGGTGGCAGTATCACGCTGTGGGGAGGGACTAGGAGACTAGTCAGGATCGAGGGAAAGGTGAATGGAGCAAAGTAAAAACCTGCTCCAGATCGCTCAGGACCACGGACTGGGGCGAAGGTTCACCTTCCAACAGGACAACGACCCTAAGCACACAGCCAAGACAACACAGGAGTGGCTTCAGGACAAGTCTCTGAATGTCCTTGAGTGGCCCAGCCAGAGCCGGACTTAAAACCGATTTAACATCTCTGGAGAGACCTGAAAATAGCTGTGCAGCGACGCTCCCCATCCCACCTGACAGAGCTTGAGAGGATCTGCATAGAAGAATGGGAGAAACTCGCCAAATACAGGTGAGCCAAGCTTGCTGCATCATACCCAAGAAGACTTGAGGCTGTAATCGCTGCCAAAGGTGTTCATCAAAGTACTGAGTTAAGGATCTGAATACTTGGGTAAATGTGATATTCCAGTTTTTCTTTTTAATAAATTAGCAACATCTTCTAAAAACCTGTTTTACTTTGTCAAATTGATGAGAAAAAAAAAATGTCATCCACTTTAGAATAAGGCTCTAACGTAACAAACGTAACGTAACAAATGTGTAAAAAGTGATATGGTCTGAATACTTTCCGAATGCACTGTATATGTCTACTGTAATAGTCTTGTCTAAAATAATTATAGACCTATAGGCTATTTTAGTTGTTTAGGCATATTTTGCATTGATGTATTCATTATTCTCTTTTTTTAAATGCATGTCATTCTGAAGATCTCATAGAAACAGTCTATATTCAAAGTGCATACATTTTGTTCATGTGGAACTCTATTCCATGGATAAATCTTTCACTAGGGATATTCACATTATTCTTTCGAAGGTAAATTATTCTGCCAGGTGTGGTATTAAACTAAAGCAAGAGTCCCCCACTCCCCCCATACTCCTCCCACCCCAATACTTCCAGTGCGTCTTTGATACCAGGTTTTGGAAAAAGGCAGCTGCCTGCCGATTGCTCCCTCCTACCACGCAGAACAAATGCTATATTCAGTCTGTGTTCCAGCTTGCAGCCTGCGAAACTCCCTCCAGGAACTTTCCTGAGTACTTTTCCCCACCGCTCGAGCCACTGAATGTCATTCATGCCACGGAGCGAAAACATGCGAACTGGTGCCTGGTCAGTTCACCCGACAATGTGGAGAATATGCAGTATTTTTTGCGCTTGGGGTGTCCTGTCTTTGACAGAGGTCTGCGCGCAGTCTCTACTGGGGTCACGACGGAGGCAGGTTACCTTTTCCCTTCACTTTAATCTAACAATCTATAGTTTTTTTGGGCTGTGTTATGCTATTAGTCAGGTAAAACAACCGTGTAGCACTAGCCTACTGTACAAAGCCTTATCACGAGTTGTCAATGATACGTTAGTCTACAGCACAATGATGAAGGAACCGCATCAATCATCATCATCATCATTTATCATCATCACCACCGGGGTGTTATTATTTTGGAGTAATCTGCAGTGTGCGCTGTAGGCATGAGGACGCACACAGGCGCATTGCCGAGACATCCCATAATAAACACCATCAATACCTTTACGCCTAGGTTTTTTCTCCTTTCAAAGATTCCATGATAGACATTTGTATTAGAAATGAGAAGTGTCAAAAATATTTTTTTCTCATGTTTCCAGACCAACGTTTACATGCGGAGGCAATATAACGGATGATTCTGGGGTCGTTGGGAGCCCGGGATATCCAGGGGTGTATCCCCCAAATACCAAATGTGTTTGGAGAATCACGGTGAGCCAAACATACTTGTAGCCTACTGTAAATATATGATCCATGTTTAACAGTTATCAACTTAGTGTGTTCCTAATTAGCTACTGAAGGCTATTAGGTTTACCAGCGCCATGTCAGACAAAATGAGAAGCAATATCAGTGAACTAAAATGATGCAATGATTCTTGTAATACACTTCAATGGTATACCAATCCACAAATCCTAACTGTGTAATTGGTAGTCTGGTATTTGGCTAGTGGCCACAGCACCCCTCAGGCATTTTGAGCTGCCTATTTGGTATTTTCAACATGCAGTCTGGTCACATGGCTGGAATGAATAAACGGTAAATCAAGGAAATAATCACCAACAGCAAAGTCCTGTAATTAAAGAAAAACTGTATGTCTTGTAATGCTTTGACTGTTGATTGCAGTTTGGTGTATTTAAAAGGGGAAGAGATTCATATAGGTTCATTCATTGTATATCAGAGGAAGATCTGTTTTCTATTATATTGAGTTGTCAGATAGGCCCCTTATGTGATGGTCTAGATTGTACTGTATACTGTATGTGATTGTATGTCGTCTCAGGTCCCTGAGGGTAAAGTGGTAGTCCTGTCCTTCCGCTTCATTGACCTGGAGAGTGACAACCTGTGTCGCTATGACTACATAGATGTGTACAGCGGCCATGCGAGTGGCCAGAGGCTGGGCCGCTTCTGTGGGACCTTCAGGCCAGGCGCCTTGGTCTCCACCGGCAACAAGATGCTAATTCAGATGGTGTCTGATGCCAACACGGCTGGGAGTGGCTTCCTGGCGGTGTACTCGGCTGCCGAGCCGCACGAGAGAGGTAAGCAGAATAGAATATAGACGAAGAATAGAATAATACTATAGTCATTTTTAAGGGTTTACGTGTCTTACTCAAGCGCGCAGTGGCAGGAGACGGATCTAGGATCCTATTTAGGATCCTATTTTTTCCTATTGGACTTGAGATTCTAACCGGTGACCCGCCATTTGCAGGCGGGTCATCGGTTGTCTAGGCTACCTCCCGGGCCAGGAACCACTGTGTGGGTTGAAGAGGGGCTGTGCCATCTCTAAGCTGTTGTAGCCCTAGGTGTAGTGTGTAGGGAACACTGTAGTCATCTGTATCCAGGCTCTACCCAAGCATGTTCAGCAGAGCCTTAGAGGCTGAGTCCTAGCCGTGACTCTTCTCTGACACATCGTGACACATCGTAAAGACATCCGATGTCAGTGAGTGTTTGTGTGTTTAGGGCCAAAGGTCACATTCTAACAAGCTAATTCACGGGCCTCTTAATAACCTCCTCTAGCTCCCCATAGTAATGATACAATACCCAGATGGAAATTTCTGAGAGGGGAATTATTTACATCTGAGAATGAAAAGGCAGTCGTAGCTTGATAAATCACTCCCAACGGATAGCAGGTCATACAACAGCAAATGAGTGGAAGGAACAGTGAAACTTGGTAAGATAAAGTTCAGTTATGTAGTTAAGACGAGACCTATTGACTTAAAGCTTGCTCGAGGACGAGGTGAATGAAAAACAGGACCGTCTCGACACATTTCACAGTATGACGAGGAATTTGTCACGGGTTGTTTTTCCGGACGGAGTGCTCTAGAGGCAGACAGGCCAGCGCCGTCCCGTCCTCTTCTCACCCGGTGACGTCTCCCTGAATGAGTTTGTGGAATTTGAATGGTTGGTTGTCTACCTTCTCTCTGTCTCCGTACCTCTACAGTAGCTGACAGAATGTCTCTGGGTCTGTCAGTTTAGATAGACTGTGGTTCCTCACACACCTGATGCTGCTGGAGCAGATAGACTGTGGTTCTTCACACACCTGATGCTGCTGGAGCAGATAGACTGTGGTTCTTCACACACCTGATGCTGGAGCAGATAGACTGTGGTTCTTCACTCACCTGATGCTGCTGGAGCAGATAGACTGTGGTTCTTCACTCACCTGATGCTGGAGCAGATAGACTGTGGTTCTTCACACACCTGATGCTGCTGGAGCAGATAGACTGTGGTTCTTCACTCACCTGATGCTGCTGGAGCAGATAGACTGTGGTTCTTCACTCACCTGATGCTGCTGGAGCAGATAGACTGTGGTTCTTCACTCACCTGATGCTGCTGGAGCAGATAGACTGTGGTTCTTCACACACCTGATGCTGCTGGAGCAGATATATGTGGTTCTTCACACACCTGATGCTGCTGGAGCAGATAGACTGTGGTTCTTCACACACCTGATGCTGCTGGAGCAGATAGACTGTGGTTCTTCACTCACCTGATGCTGCTGGAGCAGATAGACTGTGGTTCTTCACTCACCTGATGCTGCTGGAGCAGATAGACTGTGGTTCTTCACTCACCTGATGCTGCTGGAGCAGATAGACTGTGGTTCTTCACTCACCTGATGCTGCTGGAGCAGATAGACTGTGGTTCTTCACTCACCTGATGCTGCTGGAGCAGATAGACTGTGGTTCTTCACTCACCTGATGCTGGAGCAGATAGACTGTGGTTCTTCACTCACCTGATGCTGCTGGAGCAGATAGACTGTGGTTCTTCACACACCTGATGCTGGAGCATATAGACTGGTTGCTCTGTCTCCCCGTTCCTGCGACTGGTTAAAACTGAAAAGCACCACACAGCCCTCTTCCATTGGTTCAATGTCTATTTTAGTTACTCAGACAAATTGCACTCGCCGTCATCTGCCAGCCATGAGTATGGGAGCTCAGCTGTAGTGGAAACACTGTTAGTCACTAAACTGCATGTTACAGGAGATCCAACGTTTTTTTTTTATAGATCCACAGATCTCTTGCCAGTCCAAGCAGCTTGTGTGGTAGGCTGACGTGTTCTTTCTCCGATATGTGATGGCTTGCCTAGCGTGTGGACTTCCTGTTAACAACACATTCCAGCAGGGGACCAAAGCATAGAGACAGACAACTGTCTTTTTTAGTTACTCGTAATCACAAAGGAAGCATGAGATGAGAGTTAGCCTACTGATTAGAACATTCTAGAAGGACTCATTATATAATTATTTCATGCACAACATTCCGTCCTTTGACGTTAAAGAGGAAGATATATTTTGCACATAAAGGAACAGTCACTGGAGGATGTTCAGTGGTTCTTTAAAGTAACAGCATGTGAAGAGGTACTATCTGCCAGGGACTATAACTAAACGTTGTGCTTTGACTTTGCACCCACCAGGGGACCAGTACTGTGGAGGGCGTCTGGATAAACCGTTCGGGTCAATTAAAACCCCTAACTGGCCTGAGAAGGACTACCCCGCTGGGGTCACCTGCTCATGGCACATAGTGGCTCCTAAGAACCAGGTGAGCGTTACTATCAGATGCCCCAGCAGTAGTTCATTGGGGATCCTAACAAATACTACTGCTACTCACAGTTCAACTTGACGAATGACACCATTGAGAGTGATTGAGATCGTTTGAGATTTTCATTGCTTTGTGGTTTGCTCTTGTTTAGTGCTGCACAGTGTAATACACCTTTAGAATGTGGGCTGAATGTAATGTGTTCTATGTAACCTGTGTTCTATGTAACCTGTGTTCTATGTAACCTGTGTTCTATGTAACCTGTGTTCTATGTAACCTGTGTTCTATGTAACCTGTGTTCTATATAACCTGTATTCTATGTAACCTGTGTTCTATGTAACCTGTGTTCTATTTCACCTGTGTTCTATGTCACCTGTGTTCTATGTCACCTGTGTTCTATGTAACCTGTGTTCTATGTAACCTGTCCACTAACACAGATCATTGAGGTGAAGTTTGAGAAGTTCGATGTGGAAAGAGACAACTACTGTCGCTACGACTACGTGGCCATTTTCAACGGGCCAGAGATCAACGATGCCAAGAGGATCGGGAAGTACTGTGGCGACAGCCCTCCAGCGTACGTCATACCCCTGTTTCTACTATGCATTTATCCTGCTAATGTAGCTACCGCTTATCGTGTTGATCTTGATCAACAAATCAATTCACATTGGATTTGTCAAATGCACCAAATACAACAGGTGTAGACTTTACAGTGAAATGCTTACGAGCCCTTTTCCCAACAGTGCAGAGTTAAAAAGTAAGAACAAAATGACCTCAAAAATAAAAAAGGAAACAGTAACAGAATAAAATAACAATAATGAGACTATATACAAGGAGGACCAGTACTAAGTCAATGTGCAGGGGTATGAGGTTGTTGGGATAATTGAGGTAATATTCCATGTAAGTAGGGGTAAAAGTGACTAGGCAATCAGGATAGATAGTAAACAGGATAGATAATACATCTACTAATGCCTGATTTACTGATAAACCCGTGCACAATATATTAATTAGCCTATGTGATCTCTCTCTGCCCCCCTTCAGTCCAGTGTTCTCTGAAGGTAACCAGCTCCTGATCCAGTTCCTCTCAGACCTCAGTTTGACTGCAGACGGGTTCATCGGCCACTACAAGTTCAGACCTAAGAAGTTCTCCACCACCCCGGTACCACTGACCACCACCACCCCAGCAGTTACCACCAGACCCATACGTAGGTAGCTCTCTTTTCTCTGTTTAATCCAAGCAGGAGATATATGTCCCCTTGTCCATCACATCACAGTCTTGTTGTTACACATGTGTGACCTGAAGTTCTACTGTGGCATTAGCCTGCTCCCAGATCAGATCTGGTAAAGCGGCGTTTACTGGTTCTAACAACAGACCTATAAGCTTGCTGCCAGCTCTTAGCAAACTGTTGGAAAAAATTGTGTTTGACCAAATACAATGCTATTTCTCTATAAACAAATTAACAACACACTTTCAGCATGCTTATAGAGAAATTGATAATAAGAAGATTGTGGGAGCTGTACTGTTAGATTTCAGTGCAGCCTTTGATATTATTGAACATTACCTGCTGTTGAAAAAACGTATGTGTTATGGCTTTTCAACCTCTGCCATATTGTGGATTCAGAGAAATCTCTCTAATAGAACTCAAATGGTTTTATTTAATGGGAGCTTCTCTAATGTCAAACATGCAAAGTGTGGTGTACCGCAGGGCAGCTCTCTAGGCCCTCTACTCTTTTCTATTTTTACCAATGACATGCCACTGGCATTAAACAAAGCATGTGTGTCCATGTATGCTGATGATTCAACCAGCCTGGTCCCATCTGCAACCACAACTAATGAAGTCACTGAAACCCTTAAAAATCTCACATTGCTCAAATAAACAGCAAACCTGGTTTCAAAAAACAGATACAGCAACACCTCATGGCACAACGCCTCTCCTCTATTTGACCTTGATAGTTTGTGTGTATACATTGATATGTAGGCTACGTGTGCCTTTATAAAAAAAATATGTAGTTCTGTCCTTGAGCTGTTCTTGTCTATAGATGTTCTGTATTATGTCATGTCTCATGTTTTGTGTGGAACCCCAGGAAGAGTAGCTGCAGCTTTTACCAAAAAACTAATGTGGTATTAGCCTGGTTCCATATCAGATCTACTGTAGTATTAGCCTGGTCCCAAATCAGATCTGCTGTGGTATTAGCCTGATTCCATATCAGATCTACTGTGGTATTAGCCTGATTCCATATCAGATCTACTGTGGTATTAGCCTGGTTCCATATCAGATCTACTGTGGTATTAGCCTGGTTCCATATCAGATCTACTGTGGTATTAGCCTGGTTCCATATCAGATCTACTGTGGTATTAGCCTGATTCCATATCAGATCTACTGTGGTATTAGCCTGATTCCATATCAGATCTACTGTGGTATTAGCCTGATTCCATATCAGATCTACTGTGGTATTAGCCTGGTTCCATATCAGATCTACTGTGGTATTAGCCTGATTCCATATCAGATCTACTGTGGTATTAGCCTGATTCCATATCAGATCTACTGTGGTATTAGCCTGGCTCCATATCAGATCTGCTGTGGTATTAGCCTGGTCCCAAATCAGATCCACTGTGGTATTAACCTGGTCCCAGATCAGATCTACTGTGGGATTAGCCTGGTCCCAAATCAGATCCACTGTGGTATTAGCCTGGTCCCAAATCAGATCCACTGTGGTATTAGCCTGGTCCTAGATCAGATCCACTGTGGTATTAACCTGGTCCCAGATCAGACCTACTGTGGTATTAACCTGGTCCCAGATCAGATCTAATGTGGTATTAGCCTGGTCCCAGATCAGATCTACTGTGGTATTAGACTGGTCCTAAATCAGATCTACTGTGGTAGTGGCTGTTGCCCAGGATGAAAGGCAATGGAGCACACACCAAGGCTGGATGGCAGTTCATCTCTTTGTAGATTGGAAGCCAGTCATACCATCAGTCCCCTACATGTTATCACTTTCTTCTAGTCTTTTTACATCTGTGATTTGTCAACTAGGACAGAGCTAAGGGGAAGGGGGACAAGTAAACACCCCAAAGAGACACCCTGTTCCTTCTTACTGAGAGACAAACTAGATGTCCTGGAGACCTAAATCCTGTTGACTCTGTACATAACAAACTTCCTACATCCTGTTGACTCTGTACATAACAAACTTCCTACATCCTGTTGACTCTGTACATAACAAACTTCCTACATCCTGTTGACTCTGTACATAACAAACCTCCTACATCCTGTTGACTCTGTACATAACAAACCTCCTACATCCTGTTGACTCTGTACATAACAAACTTCCTACATCCTGTTGACTCTGTTCATAACAAACCTCCTAAAGGCACATGTTCATGGTTGTTTGTGGACACACACACACACACACACACACACACACAGGTTCTGATGAAGGTGCTACATGCCGGAACTTAAGCCAATTGTTTGTTTCTTCCAGATTTATGCAGCAACAGAGTGCTCCTTTTTCTTTATTCTCCTGTATAGTCACCAGTTGAAGTATCCTGGGGTATGGAATGATAGTCACCAGTTGAAGTATCCTGGAGTATTTATTTATTTATTTACCGTTATTTTACCAGGTAAGTTGACTGAGAACACGTTCTCATTTGCAGCAACGACCTGGGGAATAGTTACAGGGGAGAGGAGGGGGATGAATGAGCCAATTGCAAACTGGGGATTATTAGGTGACCATGATGGTTTGAGGGTCAGATTGGGAATTTAGCCAGGACACCGGGGTTAACACCCCTACTCTTACGATAAGTGCCATGGGATCTTTAATGACCTCAGAGAGTCAGGACACCCGTTTAACGTCCCATCCGAAAGACGGCACCCTACACAGGGCAGTGTCCCCAATCACTGCCCTGGGGCATTGGGATATTTTTTAGACCAGAGGAAAGAGTGCCTCCTACTGGCCCTCCAACACCACTTCCAGCAGCATCTGGTCTCCCATCCAGGGACTGACCAGGACCAACCCTGCTTAGCTTCAGAAGCAAGCCAGCAGTGGTATGCAGGGTGGTATGCTGCTGGCTTATATGGAATGATAGTCACCAGTTGAAGTATCCTGGGGTATGGAATGATAGTCACCAGTTGAAGTATCCTGGGGTATGGAATGATAGTCACCAGTTGAAGTATCCTGGAGTATGGAATGATAGTCACCAGTTGAAGTATCCTGGAGTGCACATTTGTGGCCTGCTGGAGGTCATTTTGCAGGGCTCTGGCAGTGCACCTCCTTGCACTAAGGCGGAGGTACCGATCCTGCTGCTGGGTTGTTGCCCTCCTACGGCCTCCTCCACGTCTCCTGATGTACTGGCCTGTCTCCTGGTAGCGCCTGCATGCTCTGGACACTACGCTGACAGACACAGCAAACCTTTTTGCCACAGTTCGCATTGATGTGCCATCCTGGATGAACTGCACTACCTGAGCCACTTGTGTGGGTTGTAGACTCCGTCTCATGCTACCACTAGAGTGAGAGCACCGCCAGCATTCAAAAGTGACCAAAACATCAGCCAGGAAGCATAGGAACTGAGAAGTGGTCTGTGGTCACCACCTGCAGAATCACTCCTGTTTTGGGGGGTGTCTTGCTAATTGCCTATAATTTCCACCTTTTGTCTATTCCATTTGCACAACAGCATGTGAAATTTATTGTCAATCAGTGTTGCTTCCTAAGTGGACAGTTTGATTTCACAGAAGTGTGATTGACTTGGAGTTACATTGTGTTGTTTAAGTGTTCCCTTTATTTTTTTGAGCAGTGTATAATTCCTTCTATCTATCTATGCGCTCTCCTCCTCTCACCTTTTCCCTTCGCTTGTGGACCTCAGTGCACAACACATCAGCTGTCTGTGAACAGGCAAAAAAAACTTTCCAAGCCTTCATATCATGACCGCTAACCGCTACACACAGCCACCACCATTGACACATTTTGTATTGAAGTCAGTGTACCCAGAGGAGGACGGAAGCTAGCTGTCCTCCGGCGACACCAAGGTGCTACCTTACAGACTGCTGTTAAGGGTACTGTAGACCTTCATCGCAAAATAGTGTGTTTTAATCAATTATTTGGTGACTTGAATATATTTAACTGTAGTTTTATCTCAAAATGTTTCACTATTTACATTTTCTGAAATTCACTGAGGAAGATTCCCTTTCCTCCTCTGAGGAGCCTCCACTGGTAGGATTCTAAGTTACTTACAGTTTTCAATGGGATGTGTTTATACTAATTAATTAGCCTATGTTTGATTTCAATGCATTCCCTGAATTGTCTCGAGGTGAAATAAAATAAACCCAAATCCCACCTGCTAGCATCACCTGAATGTGGAAGAATGTGAATTAAGGGACTGTGTTCTCTTTTTTTCTCTATGTCTCCCCAGCTCTGAAGTACTCTGTAGGTCTGTGCCAGCAGAAATGCAAAAGAAGTGGAACCGTTGAGAGCAACTACTGTACCAGTGACTTTGGTAGGATAAATACTATTTTCCCACAGCTAATGCTACATCTATTACTATGGCTGCCCTACCTTAAGCTGCCAGTACTACTGTCACAAATGCTTAGCTACAGGAACAGACAACAACAGGTCAACAGTGTGTGTGTGTGTGTGTGTGTGTGTGTGTGTGTGTGTGTGTGTGTGTGTGTGTGTGTGTGTCAGTAAAATCAAATCAAACTTTATTTGTCACATGCGTGGAATAGTGTAGACCTTACCGTGAAATGCTTACTTACAAGCCCTTAACCCTCAGTGCAGTTCAAGAAAAGTTAAGAAAATATTTACCAAAAAAACTAAAGTAAAAAATAATAAAAAGTAACACGATAAAATAACAATAACGAGGCTGTGTACAGGGGGTACCGGTACCGAGTCAATATGCGGGGGTACAGGTTAGTCGAGGCCATTTGTACATGTAGGCAGGGGTGAGGTGACGATGCATACATAATAAACAGAGGGTAGCAGCAATGGGGGTGACAGAAAATCCTCCCAACATTAATCCCAGTCCATATGAACCATCCCTCCCACAACAAATCCATGTTGTCATGGTCCCCTCCATCACGACACACTACCCTTGGTCTTCTGGGTTGTTTCAGCTTGTCACAGAAGCTTCCTTGAGGGTTTTCTGAGAGGGCAGTGAATTTGCGTGGGACAGACACAGTTCTCTTCTCACAGAGGAAACAGAGCCTGACTGAAGGAAAAGTGTTGCTAACAGAAAGTGTTGATTCAGCCAACATTCTCCAAGACCTCAGTTTGCTGCCCCGTCCTTTAGACTACCTCTATTCGTTATTTTTTTCTCTGAACAGATGTTGATGGAATGAGACAGGTATTTTATTCATGCTTTTTTCTCAGGGAGATTAGGTCAGATTTGCATGGAAAAGGGTTCTGGCTCACTGGCTGTCAGTGAATCCCAGTAATGTGGTGTTGGTGGAAAATGTTATTGTATAATACATTGGCAGACAGTCTGCAGTCATATCAAGCCAAGAGCGTTACATCACACGATCGAATGACTAGGCTAGACACAAAAGGACCTAACAGACAACTCGACTGACACGTCTTTTACTTCCTGTTTACACATGGTTTTCATTATGTTCTATTCAACCAGTACATTTTGATGAAGGCTTCCATGGCTGAAAACGTCCCAGCATCACAGTATTCGTATTGAAAGGTATTCAATCTTGATCCTACGACTTAATAGTGTCGAGTTATTCTTCACCGTTTCATGACGATAACACAGTTTTCAGACTATAAATCGAAAGCGGGTTTTGTTGAGCCCCTGTGGTTCTGTTCAGCACACCAATCCCAGTCCTCTGAACTCCCTGTGGTTCTGTTCAGCACACCAATCCCAGCCCTCTGAACTCCCTGTGGTTCTGTTCAGCACACCAATCCCAGCCCTCTGAACTCCCTGTGGTTCTGTTCAGCACACCAATCCCAGCCCTCTGAACTCCCTGTGGTTCTGTTCAGCACACCAATCCCAGTCCTCTGAACTCCCTGTGGTTCTGTTCAGCACACCAATCCCAGTCCTCTGAACTCCCTGTGGTTCTGTTCAGCACACCAATCCCAGCCCTCTGAACTCCCTGTGGTTCTGTTCAGCACACCAATCCCAGCCCTCTGAACTCCCTTTGTTTCTGTGACAGTGATAACAGGAACTGTCATCACGGCGGCGGTGCGAGGAGGCAGCGTGTACGCCACCATCTCCATCATCAACGTCTACAAAGAAAGCAACCTGGCCATCCAGCAGGCCGGCAAAACCATGAGCACCAAGATCATCGTCCTCTGCAAGAAGTGTCCGTTCATCAGACGAGGTGAGTAGTAGTAGTACAACAACGAGCCACAGCTCTGGTCCAGGGCGTTATGTGCTGCTCAAACGGTTTTATATTGTCTATGGGCTTGAAGAAGGCTCGAACTGCCCGTAAAGCCCAGGGCCAGAGCTATGTGGACCACTACTAGGGGACTCTGGGGCTCACTCTCCCCTGGATATATTAATCAGTTTGGCTTGGTTTAGTAACAGACATTCACCATGATATGCATGATAGCACCAGGTATTAGTCCATGACAGACATTCACCATGATATGCATGATAACACCAGGTATTAGTCCATGACAGACATTCACCATGATATGCATGATAGCACCAGGTATTAGTCCATGATAGACTTTCACCATGATATGCATGATATCACCAGGTATTAGCCCATGATAAACATTCATGATATGCATGATAGCACCAGGTATTAGTCCATGATAGACATTCACCATGATATGCATGATAGCACCAGGTATTAGTCCATGATAGACATTCACCATGAGATGCATGATAGCACCAGGTATTAGTCCATGATAGACATTCACCATGATATGCATGATAGCACCAGGTATTAGTCCATGATAGACATTCATGATATGCATGATATCACCAGGTATTAGCCCATGATAGACATTCATGATATGCATGATAGCACCAGGTATTAGCCCATGATAGACATTCACCATGATATGCATGATAGCACCAGGTATTAGTCCATGACAGACATTCACCATGATATACATGATAGCACCAGGTATTAGTTCATGACAGACATTCACCATGATATGCATGATAACACCAGGTATTAGTCCATGATAGACATTCACCATGATATGCATGATAGCACCAGGTATTAGTCCATGATAGACATTCACCATGATATGCATGATAGCACCAGGTATTAGTCCATGATAGACATTCACCATGAGATGCATTATGGTGTGCGGGTCAGCTGTTTGTTCACCCGCACCGACCCGCAATTGGTAATAACCTATCCGCAACAGTCTCACATCTGAGGCCCACACCCGCCCCTAACCTAACCAATACAGAAAACGTGCTGTAGGCTACAGTCAGAGAAGATGATTTTTTTTGCCTCATAAACATAGGTTTCTGCTTATAATTTCCGACATTTTGGTATTTATTAGTCGAGTTGTTTATAATTTCGATACATTGCGCCTCTTTTCTGTCGTTACATGTTGCCCTACAAACTAAATAAACTCTTGCTCACCAAAATAATGTCACAAATCGATTGAATGAATGCTTCAATCTAGTTGACATTGGTACCGTTTTTTTCTGTCGTCTCTGCTTCTTTCTCGTAGCAATGACGTTTAGGGACCGGGGAGAAAATGCAATATCTCAACAACAACAAAAAAACAGGAAATGACATCAGTTTGACCAGTTGTCAGGAAATAGGAAGCTGTGGAAATGACCCAACATGTTCCTGATAAGATTTCAGTTCAGCCTGGATGAATATGTGGTTGAAATACTATCAGCTGTTATGATGCTGATAAAGACAGCACCTCTACAGACAGTATCTAACTGAGCATTCTCATTCTATCAAGATGCTGAAAGAAAGAAATCCTATTTCTCCACTCCTGTTCCTGAGACAAAATGTTGCCTACAATTGGTGTATCATTTGCTTAATTCTGCAGGAGTTAATATGAAGGCTTTGTGAGAGGTTATAGACCTACAGTCAGTGTTCAGACTTCAGTTTCCATTCAACCCATCTGAACTGTAGCCTACAGTTGCCTTGATGTGCCAAAGGCCTGTTTGAAGTTCCTGTCTTGTGACTGTGGAATTTGTACAGCGCCTCGCATCATCACACATAACATAGCCGGCACTGCTATAATAATCTTTTACCACTTCACCAAATAATTCCCGAACATGACTTTTCTGTCCTTCTTTTGTCTTTATTTTCAACTCTCCATTTCACAGCTTTTCCTCTTATTGAATTCAACTCCGACATTGTCCCTTTTTGCCTCTGTGGATCGATGTAAACTTTCTTTTCTGCCTGTTCCCAAAAGCATTAGGTGATTGGTGTGTAGGTTATTTGGCATACAGTTAAGACCTAAAGGTTAAAGGTTAGAATTACACACTAACGCCAGTTAAGGTAAATAATGAAAGAACCATAATGTGGCCTGTAGATATGTTGCAATTTTTTTATGTATTTTCTCTATTCTAATGAATAGCACCATCGAGCCAATGTGTTTTCTATAAATGAGTAATACTGACACAGTTTCACGTGACTTTGAATTGTGGCACTGAGTGTGAAAAATACATGTAACAGAGGAGTGTCCCAAATATACAAGATAATTAAGAACCAGTGGAGGCTGCTGAGGGGAGGACGGCTCATAATAATGGCTGGAACGGAGCAAATGGAATGGCATCAAACACATGGAAACCATGTTTGAAGTATTTGATACCATTCCACTGATACCACTCCAGCCATTAGCACAAGTCCGTCCTCCCCAAATAAAGTGCCACCAGCCTCCTGTGATAGGAACGCTAGACCCCAGTTGCTAGTGTTTCCACAGACTATCTTGTGTATGGCTCTGAGTTTGCCTCCATTGCTGTATTACACCTTCAAGCTCATCTGAAGGAGTTTGACCAAAGTCTGAGGTAAGCGGCAAAACTCACTGTCGAAAAAGATCTGTACCTTCCCTCAGCCGTTGATCCATAACGTGAATATATACCCACAAACAGTATATGTTTATAAACACACTGTATATGGAACCCAGAAGATAAAGGGGGATACCTAGTCATTTGTACAACTGAATGCATTCAACTGAAATGTGTCTACCACATTTAACCCCAATCCCTCTGAATCAGAGAGGTTTAGGGGGCTGCCTTCATTGACATCCTCCACGCCCGGGGAACACTGGGTTAACTGCCTTGCTCAGGGGCAGAACAACAGATTTTTATCTTGTCAGCTCAGGGATTCAATCCAGCAACCTTTCGGTTACTGGCCCAACACTCTGACCACTAGACTGCCTGAGTAGACACTGATATGCTACCTTCCTGAATGTCCCTGCCGTTCACTGCATTCAGCCTCTTTCTTTGTGATCTCACTAGGCCTCAACTACATCTTCATGGGCTCAGTGGACGAGGATGGGAAGGGGAAGATCGCCCCACATCACTTCGTTATGGCCTTCAAGGCCAAGAACCAGAGGGGCCTCAATGTACTGAAGACCAAACGCTGCTGAGATCAGCTACATGCTGCCTGAGTGCCAGATGTCACGATGAGTGTTGGCTTGGATCAAACATGGGGTTTGGTTACAGGAAGTCCATTATTGAGGACTGGGTTTTGTAGTTTTAAGGACAGTGTTTACTAACTGCTCTTTATCCTCCATGTTCACTTTGGATATGGGAGGTATTTTATGTGGGGTCGAAAAGTGCAATAGTTTAATATATACTATTCCCAGTGGAATGATTTGGTGTCATTCTGGTGTTCTGTTTAGTACTGTCACTTATTAGCCACTGAAAACAACCAGATGTCACAATGAGTGTTGGCTTGGATCAAACATGGGGTTTGGTTACAGGAAGTCCATTATTGAGGACTGGGTTTTGTAGTTTTAATGTCACTTATTAGCCAAAGCTTTTACGATAAATGGATACAACATAGCACTCCTCATTATGTCAGCTTGGTTTTGTCACCTTACATTCAAATGTAATGTTTGTAATAAAAAGTAGAGATGTGAACTTAAAGGAAAATTCCTCTCAAAAACGATCTTTTAGTATTTGTTTCATTAGACCGTTGTTGATATAGTCCCAAAATGTTTTGTATGCCACTAATCACTTTTTCAAGATATATAACTTTCAAAATATCGATATACAGCCGGTATGATGCATTTAGCCAAAATATAGTTTTTGGGTGGAGTTTTCCTTAATCAATATAAAGTATTTTCATATGAAACAATTAGTAAATGTTATTTATATTTTATTATTTTCATCTGACCAAATAAAAAAATAAAAATGAAGTTTATTATGACGAGGTGATTCTTCATATGGAGTGTCATCTTTAATTAATTGACCAGTAGTAACTTGTCATTTGTCATGTTAACATTGTATATATGAAGATAAATAACCGTTATATCTGGGTCTACGTAGAGTTAGTGGTAACTGTTGGTAGGGCTGAATGCTCCATCGAGCTCTGGGATTGGTCAGGTGTGGAGGCAGCTGTTGGTAGGGCTGAATGCTCCATCGAGCTCTGGGATTGGTCAGGTGTGGAGGCGGCTGTTGGTAGGGCTGAATGCTCCATCGAGCTCTGGGATTGGTCAGGTGTGGAGACAGCTGTCGGTAGGGCTGAATGCTCCATCGAGCTCTGGGATTGGTCAGGTGTGGAGGCAGCTGTTGGTAGGGCTGAATGCTCCATCGAGCTCTGGGATTGGTCAGGTGTGGAGGCAGCTGTGGGTAGGGCTGAATGCTCTGTGTTGACCAGGGATATGCTGGCGCTGAACAGTGAGAAACACTCTCAGATGTCACTATTAAAACCAACTGTCTCCTCCTCGCAGCCAGCTCTCTGTGAGAAAATAATCTTCTGTTTCAAGTATTTTCCCAAGCGTGGGATGCAACTCAATATTTAATCTCTAATCGTTTCTCACTGCCAAGATAAAAAAGCAGAGGCGGGACCAAGTCACTATTATTCGAGTCACAAGCAGGTCTCAAGTAAAAAGGTCCAAGTCTCAAGTCGAGTCCCAAGTAGAACGGGTCGAGTCTCGAGTCAAGTCCATGTCATGCGTTCTAGTCGAGTCACAAGTTTTCTTTCATATCCAGTCTCAAGCCAAGTATTTTTTTGTTTGTTTTATCTATACAGGCAATGAATTGTTCAACTGTTGGGTTAGGTCCCTTGTCAATCATTTGCTTATTGGTGAAATCAGCAATCAGACAATATATTTAAGTAAATCAATCCAAAACTTTTATTAATGCAAGTTTAGACAGAAGTTGACAACGGGAACATAGCACGCATGTTTCCCAGTAAGTTCTGCAACATAAAAAAGGTTAAAGTTGCTTTAATATGCTTGCAGTCAACCCCTAGTAATGTAACTGCCTACGTCAACACCTTCTACTCATGAGACCAAGCCCATGCATATACAGTTATACAAACTTGCAGGAGAGACAATAGGTCCAGTGTTTTCTAAGGGCTCAGCAGTCATTTTCCACTCCCCAAGTTGTTTTATAGTGGTATGTCTGACTAGTCTCGTATCTCTTTCACTCCCCTACAGGGTTCTGTGTCTATTAATCCCTTTAGCCTTGAGGCGCTTTCTCACAGACACCCTGTTTTCTGTTTTGTCTGCAATAACTCACACATCTCTCAGACCGTTTCTTTATAAGAGGCAGAGACTAGAAAAGAACTGTCGAACAATATTAAACCTTATAATGCATATATATACTGTATCCCAGAACAAATTAGCTAGCAACAGCAAGCTAAATGTCCATGAATGTTTCATGTGTTTTGACCTGTCCCTAAATGAATATAGTTGGTTCAGAGATTATTTTGATATTTCAACCTGCGTATCTGGATTGCGTCTGATGTGGGTGTACAAAATCAACATGCGCACGATGGCGTACGCGTACGCACGTGCCCCGTCTAGACAAGTGCCCGGTTTAGACAAGGGCCCGGTCTAGACAAGGGCCCGGTCTAGACAAGTGCCCGGTCTAGACAAGTGCCCGGTCTAGACAAGGGCCCGGTCTAGACAAGGGCCCGGTCTAGACAAGGGCCCGGTCTAGACAAGGGCTCGGTCTAGACAAGGGCCCGGTCTAGACAAGGGCTCGGTCTAGACAAGGGCTCGGTCTAGACAAAGGTCCTGTCTAGACAAGCGCCCTGTCTAGACAAGCGCCCGGTCTAGACAAGCGCCCGGTCTAGACAAGGGCCCAGTCTAGACAAGTGCCCGGTCTAGACAAGTGCCCGGTCTAGACAAGTGCCCGGTCTAGACAAGTGCCCGGTCTAGACAAGTGCCCGGTCTAGACAAGGGCCCGGTCTAGACAAATGCGATACTGTCTCTGGCTGCATGGAGAGTAATCCAGAGACCGTGCCACAAAATGCATGACAAAACGTTACAAAACCTGGCAGGATAATTTCAAGTCACCAGTCTCAAGTCAAAGTTGAGTCCCGAGACTTGAGGGCCCATTATTTTATTTTCTATCAAGTCTGAAGTTATTTTATTTTCTATCAAGTCTCAAGTCATCCAATTTGTAACAGTCTTAGCTGGTTGGTTGAGGCTCGGTTGGAGTCAGAGGTGGTTTATGCATAACTGCTGGGGTAGAGCATGGTTGGGTTGAAGTTGAGGTTAGGTTGAGACCCGATCAGTCCTAGCTCCGTGGGTAGAACATGGCGTACTTGGAGGTTTTGAAGCCTAGCAGGCCCCTGACAATCCACAGGAGATTTCTGCTGTTCAATAGAAAAAACACAAACAACAATTTCACATAATAACAGGAAATAGGAAGAACTCCACTCATTCAGAACTGCACGTGTTACAATGAATTACCATATTACAGTATTTCCACAAATATAGCCAGAGAAATAGAGAAGGCTGGGCAGAGCCACATAGGAAATACACACAGTGAAGAGAAACTGTGATTGTAGCTGGCAGGCGGAGACAGTGAGGGACAGGTTGAAAGTTTCTCTCATGAAATAAATCGCGTCATCTACTCTATCCAACTGCTGTTCCTACAGGAACCCCAGATGACAATTCAAAGCAGACTATTGGCCCAGTGTTGAGGACAAGAGCACAGAGAGGAGAAACAATGGTAAAATGAATCCACTGACTGGGAATGAGACACTCATAAGACAGAGAGGAGGTCTGAAAGAGTTTAAATTCTGGTCTTGCCACCAAGCGTTGCTTTATCAATTAGGATGTTCACCAGGGAAATAGTTTCCATGTGAGGTGATGATAGAATGATGATGATGATTTGTGTTCCTTCTGTTGCTAGTGCTGCCTGGTGTGTGTGTGTGTGTGTGTTTGTGTGTGTGTGTGTGTGTGTACCTGCAGTGGTCCTAGTATGGAGTTGGTGGTGTACATGAAGACGAGTCGTAGGTAACTCAGGACGTTAGGATGGGGTGGAAGGCATCCTTATTCTTCCTCGCTCTGTGTCCTCCACGTTCTTAACCTGGCAGAGGAGATCACGTTAATACACACACACGCACACATACTGTACACGCGCGCGCGCACGCACGCACACGCACACACACATAGAAACACACACACATTCTGTACACACACACACACCTTGCTGTGGGACACTATCTTGAGGGCGAAGGTGAACAGGTAAAGGGAGTTCATGACGAAGCTCAGCTGATTCCTCATCCAGGAAGTCCTTCAATACCTCGTACCATAGACGCTTCACGTCCGACGACACCATACCTAGAGGTTCAGGAAGGAATTTAGTGTCACCAAACAGAGTATAGGGAAAGTACCATAGAGTCTTCACGTCCGGGAGGGCAGGAAGTAACAACCAACATACAGAGACATGAACAGAGGAACGGGAAAGGAATTTTGTGTTCACCCCCGGAATCTTCTAATTTCTGACATTTCACAATGACTTCAAGATTGAACACGGAACCTAAATTATCCCACAGAGAGGCTCCTGGGAAAAATGATACGTCTGAAAAACAGAAACTACAGGATTTATGTGTGGAATCTCTGCACTCCAGCGAGGTGGGATTTAGAACTATTATCCCTGTGTGTGTGTGTGTGTAGCTTATGTAATTCCCACATTCACCTGATTTATATGGCTGTAATGAACAGATACAACACAAACTACCTGTCCCAAACAGAAGCAATGGCGTGGATTGCACAAGGAAGTGCAAACGACCTTTTAACACCTTGGTGTTGTTAGTAAACTAGTAGGTGTTAGAAGGTGTTGTTAGTAAACTAGTAGGTGTTAGAAGGTGTTGTTAGTAAACTAGTAGGTGTTAGAAGGTGTTAGTAGTAAACTAGTAATGTCAGAAGGTGCTGTTAGTAAACTAGTACGTGTTAGAAGGTGTTAGTAGTAAACTAGTAGGTGTTAGAAGGTGTTGTTGGTAAACTAGTAGGTGTTAGAAGGTGTTGTTAGTAAACTAGTAATGTCAGAAGGTGCTGTTGGTAAACTAGTAGGTGTTAGAAGGTGTTGTTAGTAAACTAGTAGGTGTTAGAAGGTGTTGTTAGTAGACTAGTAGGTGTTAGAAGGTGTTGTTAGTAAACTAGTAGGTGTTAGAAGGTGTTGTTAGTAAACTAGTAGGTGTTAGAAGGTGTTGTTAGTAAACTAGTAGGTGTTAGAAGGTGTTGTTAGTAAACTAGTAGGTGTTAGAAGGTGTTGTTGGTAAACTAGTGGGTGTTAGAAGGTGTTGTTAGTAACTAGTAGGTGTTAGAAGGTGTTGTTAGTAAACTAGTAGGTGTCAGAAGGTGTTGTTAGTAAACTAGTAGGTGTTAGAAGGTGTTGTTAGTAAACTAGTAGGTGTTAGAAGGTGTTGTTAGTAAACTAGTAGGTGTTAGAAGGTGTTGTTGGTAAACTAGTAGGTGTTAGAAGGTGTTGTTGGTAAACTAGTAGGTGTTAGAAGGTGTTGTTAGTAAACTAGTAGGTGTTAGAAGGTGTTGTTGGTAAACTAGTAGGTGTTAGAAGGTGTTGTTAGTAAACTAGTAGGTGTTAGAAGGTGTTGTTGGTAAACTAGTGGGTGTTAGAAGGTGTTGTTAGTAAACTAGTAGGTGTTAGAAGGTGTTGTTAGTAAACTAGTAGGTGTTAGAAGGTGTTGTTAGTAAACTAGTAGGTGTTAGAAGGTGTTAGTAGTAAACTAGTAATGTCAGAAGGTGCTGTTAGTAAACTAGTACGTGTTAGAAGGTGTTAGTAGTAAACTAGTAGGTGTTAGAAGGTGTTGTTGGTAAACTAGTAGGTGTTAGAAGGTGTTGTTAGTAAACTAGTAATGTCAGAAGGTGCTGTTGGTAAACTAGTAGGTGTTAGAAGGTGTTGTTAGTAAACTAGTAATGTCAGAAGGTGTTGTTAGTAAACTAGTAGGTGTTAGAAGGTGTTGTTAGTAAACTAGTAGGTGTTAGAAGGTGTTGTTAGTAAACTAGTAGGTGTTAGAAGGTGTTGTTAGTAAACTAGTAGGTGTCAGAAGGTGTTGTTAGTAAACTAGTAGGTGTTAGAAGGTGTTGTTAGTAAACTAGTAGGTGTTAGAAGGTGTTGTTAGTAAACTAGTAGGTGTTAGAAGGTGTTGTTAGTAAACTAGTAGGTGTTAGAAGGTGTTGTTAGTAAACTAGTAGGTGTTAGAAGGTGTTGTTAGTAAACTAGTAGGTGTTAGAAGGTGTTGTTAGTAAACTAGTAGGTGTTAGAAGGTGTTGTTAGTAAACTAGTAGGTGTTAGAAGGTGTTGTTAGTAAACTAGTAGGTGTTAGAAGGTGTTGTTAGTAAACTAGTAGGTGTTAGAAGGTGTTGTTGGTAAACTAGTAGGTGTTAGAAGGTGTTGTTGGTAAACTAGTAGGTGTTAGAAGGTGTTGTTAGTAAACTAGTAGGTTTTAGAAGGTGTTGTTAGTAAACTAGTAGGTGTTAGAAGGTGTTGTTGGTAAACTAGTAGGTGTTAGAAGGTGTTGTTGGTAAACTAGTAGGTGTTAGAAGGTGTTGTTAGTAAACTAGTAGGTGTTAGAAGGTGTTGTTAGTAAACTAGTAGGTGTTAGAAGGTGTTGTTAGTAAACTAGTAGGTGTTAGAAGGTGTTGTTAGTAAACTAGTAGGTGTTAGAACGTGTTGTTAGTAAACTAGTAGGTGTTAGAAGGTGTTGTTGGTAAACTAGTAGGTGTTAGAAGGTGTTGTTGGTAAATTAGTAGGTGTTAGAAGGTGTTGTTGGTAAACTAGTAGGTGTTAGAAGGTGTTGTTAGTAAACTAGTAGGTGTTAGAAGGTGTTGTTAGTAAACTAGTAGGTGTTAGAAGGTGTTGTTAGTAAACTAGTAATGTCAGAAGGTGTTGTTGGTAAACTAGTAGGTGTTAGAAGGTGTTGTTAGTAAACTAGTAGGTGTTAGAAGGTGTTGTTAGTAAACTAGTAGGTTTTAGAAGGTGTTGTTAGTAAACTAGTAGGTGTTAGAAGGTGTTGTTGGTAAACTAGTGGGTGTTAGAAGGTGTTGTTAGTAAACTAGTAGGTGTTAGAAGGTGTTGTTAGTAAACTAGTAGGTGTCAGAAGGTGTTGTTAGTAAACTAGTAGGTGTTAGAATGTGTTGTTAGTAAAACTAGTAGGTGTTAGAAGGTGTTGTTAGTAAACTAGTGGGTGTTAGAAGGTGTTGTTAGTAAACTAGTACGTGTTAGAAGGTGTTGTTAGTAAACTAGTAGGTGTTAGAAGGTGTTGTTAGTAAACTAGTAGGTGTTAGAAGGTGTTGTTAGTAAACTAGTAGGTGTTAGAAGGTGTTGTTAGTAAACTAGTAGGTGTTAGAAGGTGTTGTTAGTAAACTAGTAGGTGTTAGAAGGTGTTGTTGGTAAACTAGTAGGTGTTAGAAGGTGTTGTTAGTAAACTAGTAATGTCAGAAGGTGTTGTTGGTAAACTAGTAGGTGTTAGAAGGTGTTGTTAGTAAACTAGTAGGTGTTAGAAGGTGTTGTTAGTAAACTAGTAATGTCAGAAGGTGTTGTTGGTAAACTAGTAGGTGTTAGAAGGTGTTGTTAGTAAACTAGTAGGTGTTAGAAGGTGTTGTTAGTAAACTAGTAGGTGTTAGAAGGTGTTGTTAGTAAACTAGTAGGTGTCAGAAGGTGTTGTTGGTAAACTAGTAGGTGTTAGGTGTCAGTAAACTAGTAGGTGTTAGAAGGTGTTGTTAGTTATTATTACCGTTATTATTATGCTATTAGAGCGCCTTCGATGACACTGTCGTAAAGTGACACATTTATTATTATGCTATTTGCAACAGATTATTTACTACCACTATCAATAACATAATGGTTCTTATTTGATTGAATGTCCCGATTATAATTGATTATGGGAGGCCTAAAACTATTAAATGTATTAAAACTATTAAATACACCAGTGTTCTATGTAATACATAACATGTTTAGCCAATGCCATGTCCTCTACAAAATGTTGGGATTGAAAAAATAAATATCGACCCAAAAGCCTGTAACAACTCACCTTTCTCACTGGCCAGTAGGAAGAGCTTCTCGTCTTGAGTAGTGTCCTCCTTAACTTCCCGCATGTCTTTCAGGACCAGAAATGTATCTGGAGAGGACACGTCAGTGCCCTGATAAAGAGCAGCCATTACTATTGAGGAGTAGGGAAGAACGAACACAAGGCGACCACGACCATTTAACCATGAAAGCCCGTCATGTTGACAATTACTACACAAAGACTTTTACTTTATTTCCCGCTAAAGAAAGGCAGTTGTGCACAATAACATGTAGGCTAGGCTGTTATTGTTTTTGCATCCGTATAACGGTAACGTTTCCTCCGTTTTTACGCAGCGTCGGCGTTTGGCGTGCGTAACAGACCTTTCAGTTGTTTCCTCGTAATTTCCTTTTCACATGCTATTCTTCTTCAAATGTAAAGATAATTAGCCATCTCCATCAGCGTGTATACAAGCACCGATTTCTCACATGGCTTCGCAGGATCTTAGCGCAATGGTCCTGATAGTGTTGGTACTGCGCATGCACATTATCCACCTGCTTTCTCATCTCGCCAGCGCAGGCAGCATCCTCAGCGGTCCACAATTACATAACAAGCTTGGCTTCTATTTTTGCCATTATTCATTTTATTTGAGATATTCTTCAGAAAATAAAAAATATCTACATCCAACACAGAATGTAGGCTACGTCAGATGACGAAGAGCCGAGGACGTTTAGGATAGGCTATTTCATAAAAATACATAGAAATACAGTTAGTTGAAAAGGTTCCCCCTGAAGTATTTCCAAAATACTGTAATTCAATCATAGTCTGCAAACATAATGCTAAATAAAATACGCAGTTAGATTTTGAATAATAGTGTCTCAAAGTTTCTATTTGCCCATTCATAACATAAAATCTTAACGAACCTTGCTCAAATTTTTTCATATGACAGGAGTTATATGACCACACTGTGTGTGTGTGTGTGTGTGTGTGTGTGTGTGTGTGTGTGTGTGTGTGTGTGTGTGTGTGTGTGTGTGACTGCAAGTGATGTGTCCTGCATCTTCCTTCACAGAAATACATTGAAACACATTGAAATGCAATGAAATACACTGCATCTCAGTGCAAGAGGCATCACTATAGTACCTGGTTCGAATCCAGGCCGTGTCACATCCGGCAGTGATTGGGAGTCCCATAGGGTGGCACACAATTGGCCCAGCATCGACGGGTTTTGGCCCGAGTAGGCCGTCATTGTAAATAAGAATTTGTTCTTAACTGACTTGCCTGGTTAAATAAAGGTTAAATATAAAAAATATGTATATATTAGATCAATATAATAACACTGTTTCTAGGAGTGGCGTGACTTTGAGGACATAATGTAACTGCAGATAAAAGTAACTTTTAAATCACATAGGTATAAATACTGCACTGTCACGACTTCCGCCGAAGTCGGTTCCTCTCCTTGTTCCGGCGGCGTTCGGCGGTCAGCGTTGCCGGCCTTCCAGCCATCGCCGATCCACCTTTAATTTTCCATTTGTTTTGTCTTGTTTTCCCACACACCTGGTTCCAATTCCATAATTACATGTTGTGTATTTAACCCATGTACTTGTCCGGAATTGTTTGTTGTAGTGTTTGTGCACGTTATGTCTGGCGTGCGAAGGGTTTTTGTCCCATTGTATATATTTATCGTTTTTTTTTCACTGTGATTTTATTATTAAACTGCACCGTTGTAACACAGTTTTTGCTCTCCTGCGCCTGACTACTCTGCCGCCAGTACGCACTCATTACATTGTACCATTTAACCCAGAAAGACTGGGATACATGATGGTCAAATTACACTGGGCTAGGTTTTATGGTGCACACACATGCATCTTTGGTGTATTTCATGTAAAAGGTGTTATTTTTCTAGTCTGCGTGAACATATCTCGTGGAATAACTGTAGGCCTAGTTCTGGAGAACAAAGAATACATTTCACAATGAATCAATTCAGTTTCTTCATCTTATTTTTCCATAAAAACCAAACTGGAATTGAAATATTCCCTTCGCACCAACAGATGGCAATCTTTGCAAAGCAACTGCATAGCACACAGTGGCCTAGAGTAATGAAAATAAACACTTACCACGAGGAATTGCTTCAAGGAAAAGAGTAGCCTAACACTGAACTAAGATCGCCTATATAATCTTGAGACATCTGCAGGACTTGCTTGACTCCCAATAGAGATGCTCAAACCTTCCCCTTCGTGGCATCCATTGTTCTAATAATACATGAATTGGCACAAGTGAACAGATGATTTTCAGGCTGTTGAGCATTTGGGTGACCTAATACGTATGTGTTTATCGCTTCCCAGCTCTGTCAATTCCATGCTGACAGCTGTCGCATATTACCGGCGATTCCAATTTGCCTGGTGAGAGAGAGGACAGGGCAGGATTGGCAGTTCAGTTAGCGGGTTGACCGGCTCTCAACGCGAACTGCTTATTGCCTACTGTTAAACCGGGTCTAGAGTAACCTCTTGAGACTGTGGGCAAAAACAAATGTATGTCATGGGAGCTATCGATTACTTGCTGCCTAAATGAAAAGGAAAGACAGACATGGTAGAGAGACACATGATCTATCATATGAATAACTGACAATGAATGTATGCTATTGTCTGTTCTCTCTGACAATAAAACAAAACATCTGATTTGAAAAATAGTGCCACACATACTTGATATGAAATAATGTAACTTTGAAACTGTTAAAAAAGGCCGCCATGTGCGTGTGCACCTGACGTTCCCCACAGTCCAGTTACGGTGATTTCTTCCCTTTTCAGGTGTCTATCACAGCCTCCTGGTTTCCACCAATTAGGAGTGTCCGATTGCAAATTATGGTATCGTGAAATAATCTAAACCTATCGGTGAATGGAATATGAATGACAGTCATCCAATAGAAATAAGGACATGCTCATGAGAAAAATAAATCGTCCTTCCTCATCATAAACGTCACCAACTGCATCACGGTAAGTAAATATACTTAAAAATACTACTTATGTCGTTTTTGGGGGCATCTGTAATTTACTTTACTATTTATATTTTTGACAACTTTTATTTCACTAAATTCCTAATGAAAATAATGTACTTTACACTCCATACGTTTTCCCTGATACCCAAAAGTACTCGTTACATTTTGAATGTTTAATAGGACAGGAAAATGGTCAAATTCAGGCACTAATGAAAGAGAACATCTCTGGTCATCCTTGCTGCCTCTGATCTGGCGGACTCACTAAACACAAACGCTTTGTTTGTAAATTATGTATGAGCGTGCCCCTGGCCATCCATAAATAAATAAATAAAACAATATAATTGTGCAGTCTGGTTTGTTTAATATCAGGAATTTGAGATGATTTATACTTTTGATAGTTAAGTATATTTTTGCAATTACATTTACTTTTGATATGTTGGCAAATTAGGATACTTAGTCAGTTGTACAACTGAATGCATCCTCCGCATTTAACCCAACACCTCTGAATCAGAGAGGTGCGGGGTGGGGCTGCCATAATCGACATCCACGTCGCCCAGAGAACAGTGGGTTAACTGCCTTGCTCAGGGGTAGAACGACAGATTTCCCCCCCCTTGTCAACTCGGGGATTCCACCCAGCAACCTTTCGGTTACTGGCCCAACTCTCTAACCGCTAGGTACTCAGAGTGCGCTCTGGGAATTCTTAAATTCTCAGATTGTCAATTTGTTGTCAGGTTGTCCATTCATAAATTCAGAGCGCTCTGGTAGAGAAGTAGAGTTGATCCGAGCGTTCTGACCTCACGACGGCAGTCAAGTGCCCTGGCTAAATTGGCTAGCTTGCTAGCTACTTCCAGACACAAATGAGAGACCTCACTCTGACTATTTTACTCGCCCTAGCAGAAGTGGCTGTTATGCTGTTTTCATGTTGTCTACAGCGTTGGTGTCTGTAGCTGTGCTGCTGGCAACGATTTATGACGTTTTTTTGCCTACGTTTACTGACACTGGTCATAATCACCGGGTGTTGCGCGTTTGTAAATTCACAATTTATTCTGCGCTCTGATACACAGACGAGAGTGCTCTAAAATCGGAGGAGATAGCCAGAGTGAATTTACGAATGCACCACTAAGTGCATTTAAAAGCAAATAGTTTTAGACTTTTACTCAAGTAGTATTTTACTGGGTGACTTTCACTTTTACTTGAGGTATCACCTTTTACTCAAGTATGACAATTGGGTACATTTTCCATCACTGCCTGTCTGTAACATGCATCTAATGTTTGTGTGTATTTCAGACATCTGCATATTGTTTATATTGTCTATGCCAGCATTGCCTTAATTGCATGATTATTTATGCATCATATGCTCGTTTAGAGATTGTCATTGTATAGCATGTAGTTGATGCACATGCTACCACTGCGCATTCATAGTTGAGTGATTGTCACGCCCTGACCATAGAGATCCTTTTTATGTCTCTATTTTGGTTGGTCAGGGCGTGAGTTGGGGTGGGCATTCTATGTCTGGTGTTCTATGTTGTCTATTTCTTTGTGTTTGGCCGTGTGTGTGTGGTTCTCAATCAGAGGCAGCTGTCTATCGTTGTCTCTGATTGAGAACCATATTTAGGTAGCCTGTTTTCTCACTTTGAGTTGTGGGTGAATATTTTCTGTTTAGTGTTTTGTCGTCACCTTTCAGAACTGTTCGTTTGTCGTGTTGTTGTTTTGTTAGTGTTCATATTTATTAAAGAAACGTATTTATGAATACTTACCACGCTGCACCTTGGTCCTCTTCTCCAGACGACAATCGCTACAGTGATTATGCAACTACGGGCACTTCCAATCCTCGGGTCAATTTTGGGGATTTTATAAAAATGAAACAAATACAAATATTTGTGTGTTAAGTTCACACTGGAATCACCCCATACTTTTTTAAACACCTCTCTATCAAGTATTTTAGCTACTTTTCACTCCTTTGGGAGTGGTGTCATTTCCACCACTGAGGGCAAATTCCACATTAATAAAGTTTTTTCAAGAGAATGTTAATTTAGTTACCATGGAAACATATTGTGACACTGAAGCACATGGCTGCTGTGGACAGTTGTTCCAGATGTGATGTCCAGATGTCCAAAATCGAGGTAAATATTGCTTGTGTAGAGAATATTTTAATTGTCAGTCATTTCCAAACAGGCTATAATTTCTTTAATTTGTGGTAGAACTTTTGATTTTTTAAAATATTTTATGTATTTTACGGTAAGCGATATGCTAGCTGTAATACTAATCAAAGCATGCTAAGCTGTCTGTCAATTTTCTCCAGAAACTGTAGAAATGTCATTTCCATCACAAACTTAAGTGTGGTGGAAATGACACAAATCCATTATCTTATTTGTTTTTACTTAACTTTTTAAAAACTTTAGGCTTATTTAATCATGTTTCAAATTAATTGAATCTAGAAAATGCTCCAAGGTTGAAAACTAAGTTGTATTTGTCTTTATTTTTAGAAGATGCCACATAAAACAGCACAGAGGTCACAGACATATAGAAACAAAATAAAACATTATCCTATACGATACCAGGAACATCTGCAAAAAGACAGGGAGAGATACTGGAAGAAAAAAAGAGAAGGGAGAAGTGAAATCTATCTCTGAGCTTACAAAGCGAGAACAAAGAAACAAGAGATGAAAATGAAAATGTAACCAACGGAATAGAAGACAGACTTTAAAGAGAACAGTTGCAATGGAGACCTACCTATCAGGCAACACATCACCTCAGTCACCAGATGACTTGCAGCCAGAACATGAGGCTAACATACCTGCCCCTAACTTACCTGCCCCTGATGCACACCCTGGGCAACACACCACCTCAGTCACCAGATGACTTGCAGCCAGAACATGAGGCTAACATACCTGCCCCTAACTTACCTGCCCCTGATGCACTCCCTGATACCCCTTCCTCATCGTCTGCAACATGAATGAGAAGTCAAATACTTGCTGGAAGGAAAAAGGTTGGAAGAGGTCGCTCAAAAGCATACAGAGATCTTAGTATGACAAACGTCAAACTTGATAAATGCTTTACGGAAAGCTGAGAAATACAAAAAAAGGTATGATCGACTGATGAACAAAATGAAGAGACAAGATTCCCCAAAGACAAAGAAGCAAATGAAGGGAACTCCAAAGAACTTGAGAAGGATTTTATTGTTTCAAAATGCCATCATTGCAGAGTTAAAACAAAAGTATAAAATAAATGTGCAGTGCCAAAGACAAATAAGTGGCTTCAAAAATGCTCAGTGGCAACATCCTGAGAAAGTATGGCCTGGTCAAAGCCGCAAACAGAGAATTTGGATTTTCAGCAAAAGTAATGAGGGCCAATGAAAACAGACCATCAAGTCTTCAATACTCCAGGAAAAATCAATGTAACAGAATTAGCACAGCCACAGAAGAGAGAATCACTAGATTATATCAACGTGATGCCAACAGTAGAGCAACAACAGGGAAAAAGGCCACACTAACGAGGAACAAGAAGAAAAAGCAGAAGCGCTTCTTGAATGGCACAATTCAGAACCTTTATCAGAAGTTTAAGAGGGAATATTCAGAAATTCAAATTTCCTCCGGTGAATTCTGAAAAAGACGTCCTTTTTGGGTTGTCAAGCCAGCAGTACAGGATAGGGACACATGTCTCTGCAAAACCCACGCCGACCTCCAGTTCATGGCGGACAAACTACAGCATCACAAAGTGATCAGCTGCAGCAACATTGAAATAGTGATTGAGTCTTTGTGCTGTGAGAACCTGAAGAAAGAGTGCATGTATAGAGAGTGCTCCCTTTGTCAAGCAAAAGAGCTTAAAACATCTGACTTTGATCCTGGTGAGCAGACATGGTGGTTTGAGTGGAAAAACAAAGCTGAAGAGAGAGAGAAGAAAAACCAAGAGGGAAACATGGAGAAGTTCACTGTAAAAGAAAAGGTATGTGGCACACTGCAGATTCTATTGGAGGACTTCTCCAAAGGATTGAAAGTGAAGTTGGGGAAACACGTGTACAATATTCGACACCAATACTCAACTGGGAGAATTAACAGAATATGGGGAAAGTGGAGATCATTGTGCATATTGACTTTGCAGAGAACTACCTGTGTAAATACACCAGTGAAATCCGGGCAGTTCACTTTGGTGATTCTCACAGCAGGTGACCCTCCACACCTGTGCTGGATATAATCTCACAAAAAGGTTGGATGGAAATATATTATTTTTCATGATAAATAAATATTTTCAGCTGTCACCAAGGCAGGTTTATACATTCAGGCGTCATGTTGAATTATTCATATTAGGAAAACCTTATAAATCACTTTAAATAATATTCAATACAAGTTCATGTACAAATGTATAAGAAATCTGTTATAAATTATTTGTATGATATTTCATTTTCAACTAAAATTGATGTTTAATGACATGATGGAAATTACATTTGTGTATGGCTATCTGGGAAAATTGACAAAAATATATAAATTCCTGAATAGTACGATCGCAGCCATTATCAGATATAGTTTCTAGACAAATCAAAGACAGGTACAATACTGGTAAAATGGTGTTTGAATAAGTTTTAATTTCTGAACGTTTGCACGGCCAAAGTGTCTGAAGTTGCATAATCACCCAGTTCGCGCTAGTGCTATGCCATGGTGAGTCCTAGAACATAATAGAAGTTTCAGCGAAGGTTCTTGGAGCTTGAGCATGTGCAGAATAATTTATGACCTGCTGTGACCAGGGCAGATAAGACAATATCTCCACTAGTCGGGAGAGAGTGGGCCATAAATCTAGCCCGTCAGAGTAATTAGTTTCTCTCTCTCTCTCTCCAAAGAAATGTTTAAATACAGTACATATGTTTGTGTTGATGTGTATATGCTGCTATGTGAATATCCTTTTCATTCCTGTTATATATTCCTATTGCTTGTGCAACTATATGTATTTTACCTGAGGAGAACCACAAATCCATTCCTATGTATCACAAAGATCACTTGTTCTATGTGCTGTACTGACCAAGAGCCAATACAACTCTTGATGTGGGCACGTCTGCCTTGTTCTATCCGGACAGCCTGCAGCGAGTCACAATCTGAACTATCAGCAGGTGAGCAGGCTAGCGGGTGAGGTAGCGGGTGAGTTAGCGGGTGAGCTAGCGGGTGAGCAGGCTAGCGGGTGAGCTAGCGGGTGAGGTCATTCACAGCCGAAAGCTCAGACGAGCTCCAGCTAGCCGTTTTTACAGAAACAATGTAACATATTTGTACTAATAGTTGTATAACAGTGCGCTAAGCGAGTCTATAATTGAATGGACTGGAGCTGTGTCAAGACAACGCTCTTACACTGGCAGAAGGGAGACCAGCAGCCCTTTCCATTGCTATTACAACAGCATCATTCTCGACCATTGCTGTGAGATTTTGGGTACCTTTGAGTGGTAACACAACTAAAATCGGGGGAGATGCATCCTGGGCCAATTGTGCGCCGCCCTATGGGACTCCCAATCACGGCCGGTTATGATACAGCCTGCTGCGCCACTCGGGAGCCAAAGTCCACAAAGGCTCTTACTGTGTGGTAACTGATTTCACGTCAGCGTCACTACAGTCTGCAGTGTATTTCCTTACATTCTCAACCTTTATGTTGCCTTTGCCAGTAAGCATGTAAATAACAGATTTTGATTAATTCACATGAAGAACAAAACACTCACTGTGCAAAAAAAACCAACAACGATTATACTACATGTACATTAGTTCATATAAGTAAGTTACTGGGTAAACAATATGCAAAGAGGTCAAATGTACTTGGTATTGACCCCACCACTGGTGTCTGGGGAACTTGCTCAATAAGGGCTGGTTTCCCAGACACAGATGAAACTTCTAAAATTGCCAGTGTAGTAATCCCCTACAATAGCCCCTGTGTAGCCTATAGTATGTATATTCACACCTAATAGACAATCAACAAATTAGAATTAGGTGACAACAATATTACAGACAAAAGAAATTGTAGACTATAACATGGGACACAACATTATGTATTTATTAATTTAACCTTTATTTATCCTTGATTTAACTAGGCAAGACAGTTAAAAACAAATTCTTATTTACAATGACAGCCTACCAAAAAGCAAAAAGGCCTCCTGCGGGGACAGTGGTTGGGATTCAAAATACAAAATAAATTCAATACAAATATAGGACAAAACGCACATTAGGACAAGAGAGACAACACAACACTACATAAAGAGAGACCTAAGACAACAACAGCATGGCAGCAACACATGACAACACAGCATGGTAGCAACACGACATCACAACACAGTATGGTATCAACTCAACATAACAATTACAGTAACATTTAGATAAAAATATTAGCTATATTGTCGCAAGTAAGATATTTAATGTATTTATGTTAGAAATCTGGATCAGATGTAGGCCTATGTAAAGTAAAGTAAACATGCATTGACAATAACCAATGATAGGTGGCGACATCAACCGTGTATGAGCATGTAGTGCATTTTGCTTCCAAAAAACCAAAGGTTGTCTCCTACAATGCTTTGGTTCCTACTTCAAGTTGCAGTTGGTGAGAAGCAACTGCCGAGATTTCCAGTCGACCGCAGTAGAAAGTTTATGACCATTGATCGCAATGTTGTCGTAAAGGTCATGCAGTCGAAATGTAGTCGCAAGTCGGACAAGTTTTATACACTTTCAAAGGCGGTGACAGACATTGATAAAAGTGATCCGCTCGAACGCACCCTATGTTTTCAAACGTAGGCGTCTCCAGAGCGGTGCGTTGTTGACAGACGTGCGGAAGAGCCAAGGGCGCGACTCGCTAACCCAAATATCCTATCACGCACCAATGGCGTCTGGGGGAGGGAGGGTCTTTCTTTCTGTAGTCTCTGATTGAATCAGTCCAGTTTCAATTAGTTCCATATACAAACTACGGCACATCAGGAAGAAAGAAAATATATTTGGACGCTTAGACTGCCCCTCTGGATATACTGGCGACGTTCAGCAAAAGGAACCAAGAAGAAACCGGAGAACGTAATTACTAATGTAGGCTAGTACTTGTGTGCTGTTGTTCAGTGTACCTATAGGCTCCATCCATACTGTGGCGAATCAGTTTTTAACTGCGCATAGATGCCTACGCCGAATGTTGTCAAGGAGGGCATACATTGTTTGAATGAAGGGATACTATTTTTGTTTTGATGCCAGGGCAACCTCAATAAGCGTTGTAATACCCGCAATGGAAAACTGTTCATGGTATCGCGCTTTCATGTGAAGAGCCTTGCGCACTGCAGTAAAAGCAGGGCTGTCTTATTTTGGATTGCGAATTGGATTGGGATATCGAATATGTGTTGGCTGGAGCATTGCCTAACCCACTGGGCGCACACTAGTTGAATCAACGTTGTTTCCATGTAATTTCAATGAAATTACGTTGAACCAAGGTGTAATAGACGTTGAATTGACGTCTATGCCCATTGAGAATGATTTAACATTCGATTCGGTTGGTGTACCAATTCCCACCAGAGATATTCAATAACCATACATCTTTGCCGATTGTAAATGTTATAAGTTTTCGCCCAGTGGTCAGAGCTACTCACTCCTAGGTTACAGATGAGAGGGAAACAATACCATCGACAACTGAAGTTGACAGCGCCTTGGGAGAATGATGTTGGCTACTGGAGAAAGCTCAAAACCCACAGGAACCATACCAAGATAATAGCTCAGCCCGGCATCGTGATGAAGGTGCTACGCAGAAAGCGGATTGTGTTGTTTATAGCCTATTTCTTTCTGCTAGTGCTGACCATGCTGAACTTGGCCAATTACAAATGGACTAAAGTGCCCCAGCAGTGCAATCACCAGCTGAGGAGTGCTTCCTATCAAGGCAGGTCAGACATCAGGTTCCTCTACAGACCCTCTCTGGCCAAGAAGAGACAGTTGGTCTATGTTCTGACCACATGGAGGTCTGGGTCCTCCTTTTTCGGGGAGCTGTTTAACCAACATCCCGAAGTCTTTTTCCTCTATGAACCCATGTGGCACATTTGGCAGAAGCTGTACCCGGGAGACGCTGTGTCTTTGCAAGGAGCAGCCAGGGACATGCTCAGCTCTTTATACCGCTGTGATCTCTCTGTGTTCCAGCTGTACAACAGCCCAGGGGGAAAGAACTTTACCTCCCTAGGACTCTTTGGGGCCTCCCTGAATAAGGTGGTGTGCTCCTACCCCCTCTGCTCCGCCTACAGGAAAGAGGTGGTAGGGATGGTGGACGACAAGGTGTGTAAAAAGTGTCCACCTCAAAGCCTTAGACTACTGGAGGAGGAGTGCCTCAAATACAGCACTATCGTTATTAAAGGGGTGCGTATCCTGGACGTTAACGTTCTAGCCCCCCTCATGGAGGACCCGTCGTTGGACGTGAAGGTAGTCCACCTGGTCAGGGACCCCCGGGCCGTGGCCAACTCCAGGATCAAGTCCAGACACGGGCTGATCCGGGAGAACCTGCAGGTGGTCCGGAGCAGGGACCCTAAGCTCCGCAGAATCCCCTTCGTAGACCCCAACCACAAAGCCAACAAGAAGGACGGCTCGGACTACCACTCCATCGGAGCCATGGAGGTAATCTGTGAGCGCACCTCCAGGACCCTGAGGACTGCCTTAAACCCTCCCAGTTGGCTCAAAGGGAAGTACATGGCCGTGCGCTATGAGGACCTGGTGGAGAACCCTGTGAAGATCCTGAGGAACATCTACCGCTTCGCCAACCTCACCACCAACCATGACATTGAGTCGTTTGCTCTGAACATGACAGGTGGGTCTAGTTCGTCCTCCAAGCCGTTCATCGTGTCCTCCAGGAACGCCACTCAGGCTGCCAGTGCATGGAGAACAGTGCTCAGCATCCAGCAGATCAAACAGGTGGAGGACTACTGTCATCACTCCATGGCTGTCCTGGGCTACGACAGGGTCAGAACGGCCGGGGAGGCCAAGGACCTCAGTAAGTCTTTACTGACCGTCTCCAAACTGTGACAGAAAAACACCATTTTTGTTTCTCTCCCATTTTCCACCAAAGACAGTGAATTTTAATGTACATTTTGCATCTAGTGCCGTTTCAGTTAATCGTGGAAATTAAAACGGGTTGAATCAGTGTTTTTGAGGAGATCTACTTTTTTGGCCACATTGGAACGTATCTTATTTTGTATTTTTCAGTTAAATAGCAGACAGAATTTATTTTGACATAACAACTGGATGTTATTGACAAAGCAAGAAAGCCTATGAACAATGACTTGAATATTACAACTACAACTACGGAAACAAGCACTGTATGATTCATGTATATTGTTAAGAAAACACTTCAAACATTTTAATTTTGAATGTTCCAAAACCTGAGAAAATACTTTGTTTTTCCAGTATCCATACTGTCTGTAAAAGTGAGAGAAGAAATTGCACACAAAAAAAAAAAGCATTAATACATAAAAAATGTAATTGTTTGAGCAGGTTATGTTACGTTTGTGATTACTGGATGGATTCAGAGACAATCATTAAACTGGTCTGTTATAACTATAATGTTGCTCTAAGGAAGGTTTCAGGTTTATTAGTCGAAACATACTTTATAACAGCGGGACATGCCAGATGAAGATTGATGTTGACACACTAGTAGTAAATCATGTTGACTCAGCAGTTGTGGAAGGATTTCTCACCGTGTCACTGAAGAGTGTATGTAGTAGCCTGGTGTCATTTAACATTTTTACAGGACTAGATCTCTTGATGCAAACAGGTGATTTAGCCAAACTGCTTTGAAAAAAACGTATCTTGCAGAAGCAGAGTAGCTCTAGCATCCCCTTTGAACAAAATACAAACATTTCAGTATGTTTATTTATGAGTTTGACCCATGTAACACAGGGATAGCTCATTACCAATGTAGTTTAATGGCACTTATGCTACAATTAAATCTGGAAAATAGAATAGATAATAGAAAATGAATTTAAACTTTTACTGCAGTGGGATAAATCAGGGTTACACAGTGTGTTTCTTAGTAGTCTTAAACAAATTTAATTGGAAACAAAAGTATACACATCACACACATGGTTATGGGCTTAAAAAAGAAGACACCTGTACATATATAGAGTTGCATGTATTTCATTTAGAGTTTACATCCCAATATTACACTTTTTTTTACATTACAGAAGTCTGAAATATAACACAACCGTTTGACATACAAACATCAGATTTTCGGTGTTATTTAAAAAAAAAAAAAAAAATGAATTATGGAATTATGAAAAATATTAGTAACATTCCAACAATGAGGCCACTAGGTCATTTGACTGCAGGAAAGGGCTATGCACCACTGTCATTAACACATTGGTCATGGGTCCTTAATACACTGGTCATGGGTCCTTAACACACTGGTCATTGGTCCTTAACACACTGGTCATGGGTCTGGGTCCTTAATACACTGGTCATGGGTCCTTAACACACTGGTCATGGGTCTGGGTCCTTAATACACTGGTCATGGGTCTGGGTCCTTAACACACTTGTCATGGGTCTGGGTCCTTAATACACTGGTCATGGGTCTGGGTCCTTAACACACTGGTCATGGGTCCTTAACACACTGGTCATTGGTCCTTAACAAAGTGGTCATGGGTCCTTAACACAGTGGTCATGGGTCCTTAACACACTGGTCATTGGTCCTTAACAAAGTGGTCATGGGTCCTTAACACAGTGGTCATGGGTCCTTAACACACTGGTCATGGGTCCTTAACACACTGGTCATGGGTCCTTAACACAGTGGTCATGGGTCTGGGTCCTTAACACACTGGTCATGGCTCTGGGTCCTTAACACACTGGTCATGGGTCCTTAACACACTGGTCATGTGTCCTTAACACACTGGTCATGGGTCCTTAACACAGTGGTCATGGGTCCTTAACACACTGGTCATGGGTCTGGGTCCTTAACACACTGGTCATGGGTCCTTAACACACTGGTCATGGGTCTGGGTCCTTAATACACTGGTCATGGGTCCTTAACACAGTGATCATGGGTCCTTAACACAGTGGTCATGGGTCCTTAACACAGTGGTCATGGGTCCTTAACACACTGGTCATGGGTCCTTAACACACTGGTCATGGGTCCTTAACACACTGGTCATGGGTCCTTAATACACTGGTCATGGGTCTGGGTCCTTAACACAGTGGTCATGGGTCCTTAACACACTGGTCATGGGTCCTTAACACACTGGTCATGGGTCCTTAATACACTGGTCATGAGTCTGGGTCCTTAACACACTGGTCATGGGTCTGGGTCCTTAACACAGTGGTCATGGGTCCTTAACACACTGGTCATGGGTCCTTAACACACTGGTCATGGGTCCTTAACACACTGGTCATGGGTCCTTAACACACTGGTCATGGGTCTGGGTCCTTAACACACTGGTCATGGGTCCTTAACACAGTGGTCATGGGTCTGGGTCCTTAACACACTGGTCATGGGTCCTTAACACAGTGGTCATGGGTCCTTAACACAGTGGTCATGGGTCCTTAACACACTGGTCATTGGTCCTTAACACAGTTGTCATGGGTACTTAACACAGTGGTCATGGGTCCTTAACACACTGGTCATTGGTCCTTAACACAGTGGTCATGGGTCCTTAACACACTGGTCATGGGTCCTTAACACAGTGGTCATGGGTCCTTAACACAGTGGTCATGGGTCCTTAACACAGTGGTCATGGGTACTTAACACACTGGTCATTGGTCCTTAACACACTGGTCATTGGTCCTTAACACACTGGTCATGGGTCCTTAACACAGTGGTCATGGGTCCTTAACACACTGGTCATTGGTCCTTAACACAGTGGTCATGGGTCCTTAACACACTGGTCATGGGTCCTTAACACAGTGGTCATGGGTACTTAACACACTGGTCATTGGTCCTTAACACAGTGGTCATGGGTCCTTAACACATTGGTCATGGGTCCTTAACACACTGGTCATGGGTCCTTAACACAGTGGTCATGGGTATAATATCCTTATCTTATCCTCTTGCCCTGTCAGAGAGACATTGTGCAGTTTCTTTGTAGTTTCCTGAGTCTGGTTAGTCCCAAGGTAGCCTGGGTGCCAGTCTACTTTTGCTCTCTTGTCAGCTCCTTATGAATTTTTCATACCGAACATGTTTGGCTTGACAATGACAGCAATGGAAATGACAAGAGCAGAAACATCAGGGACCAGGCTTGCTACAATTAGATCTTGCAAATAGAATATAATACAATATTAATTTAAGGAATTGTGAAGTAAAGGTAAACAAGTATTCTTGTCCTCAAGGAAAAGAGTGATGTGAAAGTTTATGAGTACAATGTAATTCTTCTTCTTTTTTTTATCCAGTTTTTTTATGGTAACTTACTGGCAGCCAGTTGACTGTAAGTCAATGTAAAACCATTAAAATAAGTAGAGTATGTTACTGTAAATTCCAAAGAAACATTGGTGTACATTACTGTAAACTTCACAGTAATGTACATTTATTTTTATTTTTACAAGAACTTACAGGTAACTAGATGCCAGTAAGTGACTGTAAAAACAACAGGATATTTTTAACGTGTTGGGCAGGCTATGGGTTTTGCCACATTCTGTATGGGTTATTACTGGTTAGACAGACCGTGTCTCTCATTGTAATACATGGACAATGTTAACATTAGGGCCTAAATGTACTTTTTGGTCCGCTAGCCACTGTGTCAGGTAGATGAAAAAATCTTCCAGTCACTCAAGACTTTTTACCAGCCAAAATGTTATATAAAAATACAGATGACCATACTTTGTAATGCATCTAAAACAATAAATGTATGAGTAAGAAGTAATGTGGTACATTGCTAAATGTATATGTAACTTCTACATTGCACCGCGGCCGCCATGGCATTTCTCTTTTAAAAAAATATATAAATTTAACTGTTAGGTGCTACTGTTGACTATCAGGCAGTGAGCAGACTGTTACTAAGTGAGTGGTAGAGGGGGCCGGAGGTTTGTGTCTGTCGTGAGCACTGGTTGAGAGAGCGCTTCAGTAGGCAGCTGAGGCACGGAGACAGAGCAGCAGGCGCGTACGTCGTGCTAACTTTTTACCAGGTGTTGGTAAGGCTATTTAGATCGGTCGTTATGGAGACACCGATTTCCAGCACTTTTTTTCCATAAAACATTAACGCGCTAGAACTGACATAATGTCAACAAAGCACTAGAAAACGAATTTAGGCGCACTAGAGAGCCTCAGATACATTCGTTCACAGATGGTTAAAGTAAACTATTCTGATGTCGAATTTAAATCGTACCAAGCGAATATTTTTACGCATGCTCAGTTCTTGTGTCTCGAGCACTGCGCAAGAATACATTTGAAATGGGAGTTATGGAACTCCCTCTCGTGCTTCTGTTATGGGAAAAAGTCCACAATGAAACTAACTTTAAATGTGGAGAATGATACATTTGCATCTGTTTGGCCATCAAGTAGGCTATTCATTTCTATGTCATTGTAGGCTACTTAGCCTACCATTTGATACGATTGAATATGTTGAAACGATTTCACTGGAGTCATTGCAAATCAATTTTGTACCACTTGTGTAGCCTACCTGGAGCTGGCAAATGGATTGAATAAATGACCTATAACTTCATGTTTAGTTAATTAACTTGGAAGTTATCAATTGTGACCATGATTACAGTTATATCGCCAATATATCATTATCCATGTTTAATGTCAGTTTCATTGTGGACTTTTCCCTGAAATGATATGTTGTCCCGTCAGGGGCTTTAGGCTACCTGCACCTTGCTCAGCAAACCATGGCAAAGTTGAATTTTCAATTTATAAAGTCAGATTTTAGTCTGTAGCCTATTGAAACATCAAGTCAATCTCGCAAATAGGCCCTTTGTAAAGGGTTGTAGTCTTAACATCTGGCACATAATAACGGCACAATTGGCAGAAAATAGTTTGACATAAAACATTTTTTATAAGTTCCTCCAAGTATTTCTTGCTCCGTGATTTCGAGATCCTCTGTCCAACTTTAATAACTCAAACCCTCCTGTTGGATATATATATAGTTATGCACATGCTCAAAATAGATTTATTTACAATTATAAACCGGGTTTGAGCCCCGAATGCTCAAACCAGGCAGGTAGCCTAGTGGTTAGAGCGTTGGGACAGTAACCAAAAGGTTGCATGATTGGATCCCCGAGCTGACAAGGTGAACAGCTGTCGTTCTGCCCCTGAACAAGGCAGTTAACCCACTGTTCCAAGGCCGTCATTGAAAATAAGAATGTGTTCGTAACTGACTTGCCTAGTTAAAAACAGGTAGACAAATTGAAATTAATTGCTGATTGGCTGACAGCTGTGTTATATCAAACCATATGAAGAAGAAAAGGAGAGCCTCACACTCTACGAGCTCCGATGAAATAATTTAATAACTAACGTTTGGACAGACAAGCTGTCTTCATCAGGATATAATGATACACACTGCGGGTCTCTAGTTTATATAGTTTGAAAAGACACACAGGTGTCTGTAATCATGGTCGGGCGTGGCTTGATTTCATTGGTTAATTTACAGATATAGATAGAACATATAAAAATCATGAATGGATAACACACGACCATAGATACAATTTGGCTACATAGACCTACACACATTTACAATGAATAGGAAAATCACAATAATCACAATTAATGGCTTCAGATCACAGTCTACGTGGAGACCGGAGTGAGCAAAGGTCTTTAAATTAGAGGTCCAGGCAAACTCTCGTTTGAACAATAAATTGTCAAGGTCACCCAGTCCTAGGGAGGGTGACGTGTTCGATGCCGTTTATTGGAAAGGGACTAAATAGACTCTCTTCCAAAAAGTGTGACACAACTTGGTACGTTAAATTTTTGCACTTAATGCTATGATGCTCAGAGATTCTTACTTTTAATTTGTGCTTCGTTTTACCCACATCGTTTTTACCACAAGGACAAGTTCTAAGATAAATCCCTGCCTTAGTGGTGATAACACGGGTATGACAAAAATGTACTTTTTTTCCCCTGTTCTAATTACATTGGCAACCAGTTTATAACCCCGGGGGTTTGTGGTATATGACCAATATACCACAGCAACGGTTGTATCCAGGCACTCAGCGTTGCCTCATGCTTAAGAACAGCCCTTAGCCGTGGTATATTGGCCATATGCCACCCCCACTTGTGCCTTAATGCGTAATCATAGTAGTCAAATGGGTTAAATTGACATTCATTGATGGAAAATGATCTGTTGAGTTTCATAAGGGCAAATGATCTTTTCTCTTGTGGCATATTCAAATTCCTTTATTACATCATGTCATAGCTCGCAATAATTATTATTTTGATGAAAAACTAATCTTGCTTCTAACATCGTTACAAGTTACATCGATACTCCCTCGTAATTGGCTCAATAACGTCATCAAAAGGGTTTATTGTATAAATGTGGTAATCTCTTGCTGTGCAGAAGAATAGCTAGTTTTCAGGCCTTTTGGGCAGGTTTTGAGTGGTCATAGGACTGGACATTTTAGCTAGACCTGTTAACCCGTGTGTGTGTGTGTGTGTGTGTGTGTGTGTGTGTGTGTGTGTGTGTGTGTGTGTGTGTGTGTGTGTGTGTGTGTGTGTGTGTGTGTGTGTGTGTGTGTGTGTGTGTGTGTGTGTGTGTGTGTGTGTGTGTGTGTGTGTGTGTGTGTGTGTGAGAGAGAGAGAGATTTTGGATCTGAGTAGGATGTCTGTTCACTAACAATGTAAATAGCCAAGAAACATGAGGCCAAAGGCTCACTTTGTAGACTTTCGAGTGAATGAGACAAAAATGAATCTATCAACACCACACTTAGTGCACACAGCTACCATGCCAGGCTGTGTTTCTGCGCCAGGTGGGATATAGGATTCCTATTTCTTTGTGCGATTAGCAGCTATGAAACAAGTATTTTGAAAATAGCTACAGCCCAATGATTCTAACCCAAACTCACATGTGCTCATACTTGACTTTTGACTATTTTCAGTCTGAGGTCCTGAGCGCTCTGGAGCAGGTTTTCACCAAGGATCTCTATGTACTTTGCTCTGTTCATCTTTCCCTCGATCATGACGAGTCTCCCAGTCCCTGCTGTTGACAAACACCCCCACAGCATGATGCTGCCACCACCATGCTTCACCGTAGGGAGGGTGCCAGGTTTCCTCCAAACGTGATACTTGGCATTCAGGCCAAATAGTTCCATGTTGGTTTCATCAGATGTGAGAATCTTGTTTCTCACGGTCTGAGAGTCCTTTAGGTTCCTTTTGGCAAACTCCAAGCGGGCTGTCATATGCCTTTTACTGAGGAGTGGCTTCCGTCTGGCCACTCTACCATAAAGCTCTTATTGGTGGAGTGCTGCAGAGATGGTTGTCCTTCTGGAATGTTCTCCGATCTCCACAGAGGAACTCTGGAGCTCTGTCAGAATGACCATCAGGATCTTGGTCACCTCACTGACCAAGGCCCTTCTCCCCCGATTGCTCAGTTTGGCCAGGCAGCCAGCTCCAGGAAGAGTCTTCGTGCTTCCAAACTTCTTCCATTTAAGAATGATGGAGGCCACTGTGTTCTTGGGGACCTTCAATGCTGCAGAAATGTTTTGGTACCCTTCCCCAGATCTGTGCCTCGACACAATCCCGTCTCAGAGCTCTACGGACAATTCATTTGACCTCATTGCTTGATTGATGAGGGAAAAAAACTAAATGTAATACATTTTAGAATAAGGCTGTAACGAAAATGTGGAAAAAGTCAAGGGGTTTGAAAACTTTCCAAATGCACTGTAAGATATGTGTGTGTGTGTGTGTGTCTATTAGAAGGGAGGAAGTTGCGAGGATTTTAAACTGTAGGTTCTCTACAGGTTACAACATTGTAATAGATGATTAAAGTCTTAGTGGTCTTTTAATTGGTTAATCAGCACAATCATTGAGACACAGGAACAGACAGGAGGCTGCCAGAGCCTACTTTATGTTGATGCAAATCACAGAGTTACTGGTGCAAGACACTGAGAGACATCTGCCTTCTCATATTACAATCATTTTCAACATAATTATTTGCTTTTGAGAGACTGTCTACGCTTCCTGCTTACGTTGAAAGAGGAACACCGTAAACAATTTTAAAAAATAGATATCTTTCTCCCACTGCCTCAGCCCTAGCAGAAACAATGACTTTGAATATTGTTCCCGTTTTAAAACCTACTAGCAGCAGAGTTCACAGACATCCCCGGGTTCACAGAGATCCTCGGGTTCACAGAGATCCTCGGGTTCACGGGTTCACAGACATCCCCGGGTTCACAGACATCCCCGGGTTCCCAGACATCCCCGGGTTCACAGACATCCCCGGGTTCACAGACATCCCCAGGTTCCCAGACATCCCCGGGTTCCCAGACTTCCACTGTTCGAGGAGGTTAATAAACCCATCCTGCTGCCGGCCCTAGTGTCCTGTTCCTTATAAGGCCTTGGTGTTAGACCCTAGTGTCCTGTTCCTTATAAGGCCTTGGTGTTAGGCCCTAGTGTCCTGTTCCTTATAAGGCCTTGGTGTTAGGCCCTAGTTGTCACGCCCTGGCCTTAGTTGTCTTTGTTTTCTTTATTATTTTAGTTAGGTCAGGGTGTGACATGGGGGAGGTTTGTGTGTTTTTTGTCTAGTCTAGGGTGTTTGTATTGTCTAGGGGGTGTTTGTATTGTCTAGGGGGTGTTTGTATTGTCTAGGGTGTGTGTATTGTCTAGGGGGTTTTGTAGAGTTCATGGGGTTGTGTTCAGTGTAGGTGTTTATGTAAGTCTATGGTTGCCTGGATTGGTTCTCAATTAGAGACAGCTGTCTATCGTTGTCTCTGATTGGGAGCCATATTTAAGGCAGCCATAGGCATTAGGTAGGTTGTGGGTAATTGTCTATGTTTGACGTTAGTAGCGTGTGTCTGCACTTTCGTTTGTTAGCTTCACGGTCGTTTGTTGTTTTGTCTAGTTTGTATTAGTGTTCGTGTTCGTTTCATCTTCAAATAAATAGAAGATGTATCTATATCAGGCTGCGCCTTGGTCCTCTCTTTCACCTAAAGACGATCGTGACACTAGTGTCCTGTTCCTTATAAGGCCTTGGTGTTAGGCCCTAGTGTCCTGTTCCTTATACGGCCTTGGTGTTAGGCCCTAGTGTCCTGTTCCTTATACGGCCTTGGTGTTAGGCCCTAGTGTCCAGTTCCTTATAAGGCCTTGGTGTTAGGCCCTAGTGTCCTGTTCCTTATAAGGCCTTGGTGTTAGGCCCTAGTGTCCTGTTCCTTATAAGGCCTTGGTGTTAGGCCCTAGTTACCTGTTCCTTATAAGGCCTTGGTGTTAGGCCCTAGTATCCTGTTCCTTATACGGCCTTGGTGTTAGGCCCTAGTGTCCTGTTCCTTATAAGGCCTTAGTGTTAGGCCCTAGTGTCCTGTTCCTTATAAGGCCTTGGTGTTAGGCCCTAGTGTCCTGTTCCTTATAAGGCCTTGGTGTTAGGCCCTAGTATCCTGTTCCTTATAAGGCCTTGGTGTTAGGCCCTAGTGGTAATGTTCTCTAGGATTACCCCTATTGGACTGCTTCCATGAAGAATGTCTGTGACATCATGGTTTTACAATTATCCAGAATGTGCAGAGAAAATGGGTTTACAGTCAGTCAGACAGACAGACAGACAGACAGACAGACAAGGCTTTAGGCATTGTGCTGTTCTGGCTCATTTCCTTGACTCTCTAAATATATAACTTAATGAAACATTCCTGCCCCCCTATCTGCTTGTTTTATCAGTAATAAAAGGCTCAAAATCTAATAACCGATGAGAAATATGGCACAAATGAAGACTCTGGAGTGTAGCTATGCGCTGGGAGGAGAGCTAAGCCAAGAGCAGAGATGCAGCCAAGGTTAAAAAAAAAAACAACCTAGGAGGAATTTGGTGTAAAATAGAGAAGAAGAGAGACGGGTGCAACTCACCCTGCTTTATTCTCTTTCAACTGATCAAGGATCAAGCAGACAAAGAGGAACACTGCTCCCCCCGTAATGTCAGGCTGGGACAAACGTTCTCTCTGTGGACACCATATTGAATGTGTGGCTATGGCGAGCATTGGAGGGAGAGATCAACTCTCTGGCCTCACGCCGTGCTGTGGCTGCAGGTGTCAATACCTCAACAATTAACAGAGAAATATATCTGATCCTGTATGCTTTCTTCGCGCCAGTTACAACGTTCCTTTATTGTTGTCAGCAACAACAACAACATCAACAATAATAACAATAATAATCATTTTCTTTGTGTGGTGCTTTTCAATACATGTAACAAAGAGCTTCACGTCACAAAATAATTAAAGAAAAGTACTAACAAAAAAACAAAAACAGGAGGAAGGAGAATGAAACAACACAGCGAATTAAAATCATACATTGAAGTCATACATTAAAAAGCGTCTTTATGAAAGTGTGTCTTCAGCTGGGATTTAAAAAGAGGCCCTGAATCTACAAGGAGGAGAAATGACGGACACCATTCTGTGAGCTAACAGGATTTATTTATAACTGTCTGGAACGAGGGAGAGAGGGTGATGGAGAGTGTAGAGGGGGAGGGAGAGACAGAGGAGAAAGATAGAGGGTAAAGGAGAGAAGAGTGGGGAGACGGAGGAGAGAGGGGCATGGGGGGGGGTCTTCTGTTCAAGAAGAGCATGGGGGGGGGTTATTCTGTTCTATATGAGCATGGGGGGGATATTCTGTTCTAGAGGAGCATGGGGGGGATTATTCTGTTCTATAGGAGCATGGGGGGATTATTCTGTTCTATATGAGCATGGGGGGGATATTCTGTTCTATAGGAGCATGGGGGGGATATTCTGTTCTATAGGAGCATGGGGGGGATTATTCTGTTCTATATGAGCATGGGGGGGATATTCTGTTCTATAGGAGCATGGGGGGGATTATTCTGTTCTATATGAGCATGGGGGGGATATTCTGTTCATTATGAGCATGGGGGGGTTATTCTGTTCTAGAGGAGCATGGGGGGGTTATTCTGTTCTAGAGGAGCATGGGGGCTTATTCTGTTCTAGAGGAGCATGGGGGAGTTATTCTGTTCTATATGAGCATGGGGGGATATTCTGTTCTATATGAGCATGGGGGGGTTATTCTGTTCTAGAGGAGCATGGGGGGGTTATTCTGTTCTAGAGGAGCATGGGGGGGATATTCTGTTATAGAGGAGCATGGGGGGGGGGGGGGGGGGGAGTTATTCTGTTCTATATGAGCATGGGGGGGATTATTCTGTTCTAGAGGAGCATGGGGGGGTTATTCTGTTCTATATGAGCATGGGGGGGATTATTCTGTTCTATATGAGCATGGGGGGGTTATTATGTTCTATATGAGCATGGGGGGGATTATTCTGTTCTAGAGGAGCATGGGGGGGGGGGGTTATTCTGTTCTATATGAGCATGGAGGGGTTATTCTGTTCTAGAGGAGCATGGGGGGGTTATTCTGTTCTAGAGGAGCATGGGGGGGTTATTGTGTTCTAGAGGAGCATGGGGGGTTATTCTGTTCTATATGAGCATGGGGGGGTTATTCTGTTCTAGAGGAGCATGGGGGGGTTATTCTGTTCTAGAGGAGCATGGAGGGGGGGGTTATTCTGTTCTATAGGAGCATGGGGGGGTTATTCTGTTCTAGAGGAGCATGGGGGGGGGGTTATTCTGTTCTAGAAGATCATGGGGGGGGGGGGGTTATTCTGTTCTAGAGGAGCATGGGGGGGGTATTCTGTTCTAGAGGAGCATGGGGGGGTTATTCTGTTCTAGAAGATCATGGGGGGGGGGGTTATTCTGTTCTAGAGGAGCATGGGGGGGGGTATTCTGTTCTAGAGGAGCATGGGGGGGTTATTCTGTTCTAGAGGATCATGGGGGGGGGGGGTATTCTGTTCTAGAGGAGCGTGGGGGGTTATTCTGTTCTAGTGGAGCATGGGGGGGTCTTCTGTTCCAGACAGGCACCATAGCAGACGGCTATGCTAATTATAACCTACACAACCCCCTGCTGCTGCGTAATGGCCTGTGTGTGTCTGCGTGTGTCTAGTGTGTGTGTCTGTGTCTGTGTGTCTAGTGTGTGTGTGTGTGTCTAGTGTGTGTGTGTGTGTGTGTGTGTGTGTGTGTGTGTGTGTGTGTGTGTGTGTGTGTGTGTGTGTGTGTGTGTGTGTGTGTGTGTGTGTGTGTGTGTGTGTATTTCTTAATGATGTGAGAGAAAGTGCTGAGCACATGCCTTGCTCCTTCAGCCACACACACACACACCTACACGCACGCACGCACACACACACACACACACACACACACACACACACACACACACACACACACACACACACACACACACACACACACACACACACACACACACACACACACACACACACACACACACACACACACACACTTGTTGGAAACAGTCATTGAGGTCAGGTCAGTATCACCCCACTCTGGGAAACATTGTGTAAATTAAACGTTAGGCAATTCATCTCACTATGCTTTACATGAGAGAGAGAGAGAGCATCTGTTTGTGAGTTTGCAATAGTCACATAATAATTTTAAACTGCCTGTTATTTCTATTTTCTATTTATCCACAAATGTTATGTTTAAACACAGCAGAAGTTTGGTCAATGTGGACAGAAGCTGTTTACACAGAAGCACTCTGAGTGTAACCCTGTTGCAAAACAACTCTCTGAAAATCAACTCAGTGTCTAAGTCCCAAACCCTATTCCCTATATAGTGCATGACTTTTGACCAGAGCTCACAGGGCTCACATGGCCCACAGGGCTCACAGGGCTCACAGGGCTCACATGGCCCACAGGGCTCACAGGGCTCACAGGGCCCACATGGCCCACAGGGCTCACATGGCTCACAGGGCTCACAGGGCTCACAGGGCCCACAGGGCTCACAGAGCTCACAGGGCCCACATGGCTCACAGGGCTCACAGGGCCCACATGGCCCACAGGGCTCACAGGGCTCACAGGGCCCACATGGCTCACAGAGCCCACATGGCTCACAGAGCTCACAGGGCCCACAGGGAACACATGGTTCACATGGCCCACAGGGCTCACATGGCTCACAGGGCTCACAGGGCTCACAGGGCCCACAGGGCTCACAGGGCTCACAGGGCTCACAGGGCCCACATGGCTCACAGGGCTCACAGGGCTCACAGGGCCCACATGGATCACAGAGCTCACAGGGCCCACATGGCTCACAGGGCTCACAGGGCTCACAGGACCACAGGGCTCACAGGGCTCACAGGGCCCACAGGGCTCTGATGAAAAGTAGTGCACTATGTAGGGAATACTTGGTCATTTGGTAAACAAACCTGAAACTCCCCCCATCTGGAACTGACCTTTCCAAAGGTTTCATCAAAGTCACAGTGTTCCTCCGTCACATCAACACATGTAACTGTCACAGTGTTCCTCCGTCACATCAACACATGTAACTGTCACAGTGTTCCTCCGTCACATCAACACATGTAACTGTCACAGTGTTCCTCCGTCACATCAACACATGTAACTGTCACAGTGTTCCTCCATCACATCAATCACATTGAATAGATCCCTAGATGTTTGTTGTGCCAGTGATGTTTGATTGAATAGATCCCTAGATGTTTGTTGTGCCAGTGATGTTAGATTGAATAGATCCCTAAATGTTCGTTGTGCCAGTGATGTTAGATTGAATAGAGCCCTAGATGTTCATTGTGTCAGTGATGTTTGATTGAATAGATCCCTAGATGTTTGTTGTGCCAGTGATGTTTGATTGAATAGAGCCCTAGATGTTCGTTGTGACAGTGATGTTTGATTGAATAGATCCCTAAATGTTCGTTGTGCCAGTGATGTTTGATTGAATAGATCCCTAGATGTTCGTTGTGCCAGTGATGTTTGATTGAATAGATCCCTAGATGTTCGGTGTGCCAGTGATGTTTGATTGAATAGAGCCCTAGATGTTCGTTGTGACAGTGATGTTTGATTGAATAGATCCCTAGATGTTCGTTGTGCCAGTGATGTTTGATTGAATAGATCCCTAGATGTTCGTTGTGCCAGTGATGTTTGATTGAATAGAGCCCTAGATGTTCGTTGTGCCAGTGATGTTTGATTGAATAGAGCCCTAGATGTTCGTTGTGTCAGTGATGTTTGATTGAATAGAGCCCTAGATGTTCGTTGTGCCAGTGATGTTTGATTGAATAGAGCCCTAGATGTTCGTTGTGCCAGTGACGTTTCCTGTTGGAGGTGTGGCTTAGCCTCAGCTAGAGAGGCTGGCTGACTCGTCTCTCCGTTGTTCTGTGACAGGCCAGTGAGCTGCCTCATTTACAAATGAGAGTTTTCTAGCATCTGTGTGCGGCAGTAGCTCACTCCTGCTTTATGAAGGTATACAGTGCTCGCTCTCATGATCCCTCTCCCCAGCCTTGTCTCACCACTAGCATCCAAGCTAAAGGCCTCTGTTTTTAGTCATCGGACATGCTATTTACTAGTAAGAATTGTAGGAGTTCTAACAACGTTCTGTAATGCTCTGGTCAAAAGTACTTCACTAGTGTAATTTCGGACTCCTACATGAATCCACTGATACTTTGTTAATACTCTTTAATTCTCTTATTTCAGCCAGTATTTTTTTCCAGTCTGTTTCCTTTTGTACATATTTTTTTCAAGCACTCCGATAGTGTACGGGTCTTTACCGTCACAGTGAGGGCCAGAAAGCACTTCAGCTCCTGCTGACTCCATCAGGCCAGCACTAAGCGCTAATAACACATCATTACTGTTATAACACCCCACCACTTGTCATATCCTGCACCCAGTGTGTGTTCTGAATGTGCTGACGCACAAGCCTTTTGTTCAGGAGTCTGTCTGTCTGTCTGTCTGTCTGTCTGTCTGTCTGTCTGTCTGTCTGTCTGTCTGTCTGTCTGTCTGTCTGCTTGCCTGCCTGCCTGTCTGCCTACCTCTCTACATCTGCACACACTGTACATAGATTTTCTATTGTGTTAGTGACTATGTTTGTTTATGTGTAACTCGGTGTTGTTGTTTTTGTCACACTGCTTTGCTTTATCTTGGCCAGATCACAGTTGTAAATGAGAACTTGTTCTCAACTGGCCTACCTGGTTAAATAAAGGTGAAATCAAAAATCAAAAATGAAAAACAACAGGTGGAGGGCACAAACTCTGAATAACTATCAGTGATGTCAGCCGGGGGCCACTGTGCTCAGTCGGGACCGTCAGCAGTGGCTTCCTGTCACACCTTTGGGCTTTGGGGTTCATACCAGCACCCTTGGAAGTGACCATGCTGCCTGATTCTCCGCCTGATCCCAGGTGGTGTCTCTTCCACCCAACAGGTCTTCGGCCCGGATCAGCCTCCCCCTGCAGCAGCCGCGGCTCTCTGCCGTGGTCCAGACACATTGGCTGCTCTTGGCTCACGCCTCCCCTGGTATGCTCCCTCCCAACCTCCCGGACCGTGTTCCACCCCCCTTGTCACTCAAAGTACAGGTTGATGTCTACAATCAGTCGTGTTATCTCCTGCTAAACTTTTTTTAATCCAGCACCAAAAGATAGCTAGCTAAACAGCCAGGGCTAGTAAGTAAGCTATCCTACTTAGCTAGCAATATGAGTTAATGTTGATGAATCAAGTTCGCACAACAATATACTACAGATGAAATCCACCTTTGTCACACAGTCTATAGAGGGAGAGCGAGGGAGGAAGGGAGAGCGAGGGAGGAAGAGACGGTCAAACAGGCTTTCCCTGTGAAACCTAATCCTTTGTGTCTAGAGAGAGAGAGAGAGAGCTATATAGAAAAAAACATGAGGGAGATAGAAGGAACCAAACAAAGAAAGAGAGTGTGTGTGTGTCTCTGTGTGTCTGTGTGTGTGTGCGTGCATGAGAGAGAGAGAGAGAGAGAGAACGAAAGTAAGTATGTGTACAGGTGTGTCTGTACTCTGTGTGTGTGTGTGTGTGTGTGTGTGTGTGTGTGTGTGTGTGTGTGTGTGTGTGTGTGTGTGTGTGTGTGTGTGTGTGTGTGTGTGTGTGTGTGTGTGTGTGTCTGCAGAGAGAGAAGGGTGTAGAATACTGAAATGTGCTGTGGAGTTGGGGGAGGACAGTGAACATCCTCCAGATAATTTCAGTCGACTCCAGGAAACACAAACAGCCTCTGGACACAATTAATGACCCACAACTGTCGTGACTCCCATAGCCCGCATACACTCATAATGAAGGTTCAGGTTCCTATTTGTTAAAGGAATCACACCCTTCTCTATGGTGGAAACATTAAAAAGACTAATCAAAAAGACTAATCTAATCAAATCATCTGTGTTTGTTTCTGTATGTGTCCTAAAACAAAAGTAGCGCCTCCCTATTAGAAGTCTTCCTCTCTGTTAGGAGGGCCTCTGATTGGCTCTGTAAGGAGGGCCTCCGGTTGGCTCTGTTAGGAGGGCCTCTGATTGGCTCTGTTAGGAGGGCCTCCGGTTGGCTCTGTTAGGAGGGCCTTCGGTTGGCTCTGTTAGGAGGGCCTCCGGTTGGCTCTGTTAGGAGGGACTCTGGTTGGCTCTGTTAGGAGGGACTCTGGTGGGCTCTGTTAGGAGGGACTCTGGTTGGCTCTGTTAGGAGGGACTCTGGTTGGCTCTGTTAGGAGGGCCTCCGGTTGGCTCTGTTAGGAGGGCCTCTGGTTGGCACTGTTAGGAGGGCCTCCGTGTGGCTCGGGCAGTATGGCCTCCGTGTGGCTCGGTCAGTAGGGATTCTGGGTGGCTCGATACTATCTGAATGGCCTCCAAGCCCTATGAGACTAAAATATAAATGTCGTCTCTCCTGATCCCAGGCTGTATACTGTCACAGGGACTGTGATGAAAGTGAGGGATGGCTGTTGGTTCAGGGGAGGCAAGGATTATGATAGGTAGAATGGGGCAATAGCAGAGGTGCTATGTCAGGCTATACAAAGACCACACACACACACACACACACACACACACACACACACACACACACACACACACACACACACACACACACACACACACACACACACACACACACACACACACACACACACACACACACACACACACACACACACACACACACACACCCTACTTGTACACATACTTACTTTCGTTCTCTCTCTCTCTCTCTCTCTCATGCACGCACGCACACACACACAGACATACACACACACACGTGCGCGCACAATCAGACAAGAGCTTATTATCCTCGGGACTCTTCTAGGGATCATCTAAGGCTGCTGGCTAGACACTTTGTCCCTGCTGTCCCCGAATCCTGAGTTACAGGTTATCTACAGACAACAAGCCAAGCAGAGAGGAAAAGGAGAACGGAAGGGAAAGAAACAGAAAACACACTTCATCAGTACACACTTAGGGTTAAATCAGTCCACACTTAGGGTTAAATCAGTCCACACTTAGGGTTAAATCAGTCCACACTTAGGGTTAAATCAGTCCACACTTAGGGTTAAGTCAGTCCACACTTAGGGTTAAATCAGTCCACACTTAGGGTTAAGTCAGTCCACACTTAGGGTTAAATCAGTCCACACTTAGGGTTAAATCAGTCCACACTTAGGGTTAAATCAGTCCACACTTAGGGTTAAGTCAGTCCACACTTAGGGTTAAATCAGTCCACACTTAGGGTTAAGTCAGTCCACACTTAAGGTTAAATCAGTCCACACTTAGGGTTAAATCAGTCCACACTTAGGGTTAAGTCAGTCCACACTTAGGGTTAAGTCAGTCCACACTTAGGGTTAAATCAGTCCACACTTAGGGTTAAGTCAGTCCACACTTAAGGTTAAATCAGTCCACACTTAGGGTTAAGTCAGTCCACACTTAGGGTTAAGTCAGTCCACACTTAGGGTTAAAGCAGTCCACACTTAGGGTTAAAGCAGTCCACACTTAGGGTTAAAGCAGTCCACACTTAGGGTTAAGTCAGTCCACACTTAGGGTTAAGTCAGTCCACACTTAGGGTTAAATCAGTACCCACTTCGGGTTAAATCTGTCCACACTTAGGGTTAAATCAGTCCACACTTAGGGTTAAATCAGTCCACACTTAGGGTTAAATCAGTCCACACTTAGGGTTAAATCAGTACCCACTTAGGGTTAAATCAGTACCCACTTAGGGTTAAATCAGTACCCACTTAGGGTTAAATCAGTCCACACTTAGGGTTAAATCAGTCCACACTTCGGGTTAAATCAGTCCACACTTAGGGTTAAAGCAGTCCACACTTAGGGTTAAAGCAGTCCACACTTAGGGTTAAATCAGTCCACACTTAGGGTTAAATCAGTCCACACGTAGGGTTAAAGCTGGCCACACATAGGGTTAAAGCTGTCCACACATAGGGTTAAGTGTGGGGGACATTTCACCGCTGCTATTTCCCTGAATATGTCCATTAATATGTTAGTAACATACGATATGTGTCATAAAAATAGAGAATTTCCTCACTACACGCATATACAAACGTTTCTGCATGACAGGTAGAAACAGGCCATCTACATTTCCTGGTTTTAGGCAAACCACAATATCCAGAATTTATAGTGATTTCAGGATGTATTAGCGCCCCAGTCGAGGGGAATCCGTTTGAGAATGGGTGTCAACAGGTAGGAGAGCCTCTGGTTCCTTTCTGGACCAGCTACTTGTTCATAGAACATCAGCTTGCGAATAACTTATTTTTTCCCGATATCAACTGTAAAGTTTAGTCATGGCTTGGTGCTCAGTACCTGGATGTGCAAACTAGAAGCAAGCACAGGCTGCTGGGGGAATATTTCATTGGTTACCGTACTAAGGTAACTAACGTAGCTAATTAGCTAGCGAACTACATTGGTGTATTGTAACAAATCTAGCTAGCCAGCTTTCATAATTTGCTGGAGAGACATTCCAAAACAAATCAATGTAATTAACCTGCTGCTATCTGGTAATGTGATTTGTAACTTTGCAAGCTACTTTTGTCTACGTTACCTACAGCCTACCGGACCGTATCTAAACGCTAGCCAACTAGCTAACTAACAACAGCAGAGGCTAAAGTGACTGGCCTATCTATTCTATTTACAGAGTCCGATCCCATCAACATCTGTAGTGGCATTAACTTCAAGCTCAGCACTGGGAACTAATGTAATTCACCTTGCTGAATCTCTCCATGACTCCACGATGAGCAAATACATTTACCGGAGCTAGGCTTAAACATGTACTGTTGGTCTGTTTATAAGTAGAAGTTGACCTTGACAGTCTGAGACCAAGGTCATGGAGCTCATGACGTTCTGACAGACCAGCTGCCATTGGCCAACACCAGATGAGGTTCAGCAGCTGAAGAACATTCAGGACCCTGCCTGGAACATTCTGGAACATTCAGGACCATGCCTGGAACATTCTGGTACATTCAGGACCATGCCTGGAACATTCTGGAACATTCAGGACCCTGCCTGGAACATTCTGGAACATTCAGGACCATGCCTGGAAATTTCTGGACCCTGCCTGGAACATTCTGGAACATTCAGGACCCTGCCTGGAACATTCAGGACCCTGCCTGGAGCATTCAGGACCCTACCTGGAACATTCAGGACCCTGCCTGGAACATTCAGGACCCTGCCTGGAACATTCAGGACCCTGCCTGGAGCATTCAGGACCCTACCTGGAACATTCAGGACCCTACCTGGAACATTCAGGACCCTGCCTGGAACATTCAGGACCCTGCCTGGAACATTCAGGACCCTGCCTGGAACATTCAGGACCCTACCTGGAACATTCAGGACCCTACCTGGAACATTCAGGACCCTGCCTGGAACATTCAGGACCCTGCCTGGAACATTCAGGACCCTGCCTGGAACATTCAGGACCCTACCTGGAGCATTCAGGACCCTGCCTGGAACATTCTGGAACATTCAGGACCCTGCCTGGAGCATTCAGGACCCTACCTGGAACATTCAGGACCCTGCCTGGAACATTCAGGACCCTGCCTGGAACATTCAGGACCCTGCCTGGAACATTCAGGACCCTGCCTGGAACATCCAGCCAACACAGCATCCATATTCAGTTTGACTGATGTAGTATACTATAGAGTGCCTAGTATGCTCACAACTGCATTGTATATATATAATGGAGTTTGATATAAAATGTTTTATATAATATGGAGTTTGATATAAAAAGTTTGATATAATATTTTTTACAAGTATACTGACAAGTGACTAAATGATTCCAGCTGGATCTGAATCCAATAAAGTGTTGACATCAACTTCTGGATCAATTCATTGTGATATTCATAAAAATGTATTTGGAAGTAACTAGCGCCAATCTTCCTGAAAACAAAATAGTTGGTGTATCATTTCAACTTTCATCAGATGCATATAAGTTGACATGCCTTATATTGAAGACAAAGTGTATTTGCTCAGGAGACCGAGGTGAGTTTACACAGCAGTTTGCAGGAACAGATATAGCAATGTATGACATGTATACAGTAGGAAAAAAATATATACTACTAATGCTTAGAAATACTATAGTTCTACAAAGGGAATACTTGCATATGATGTGTTTGGCTGGTGTAATGAGGTGTTCGTAGTCACTTTAATACAAGGGGAGATTGTTGTTATGGCAAGGGGATTAGGTATACTGTGCCTAGTTTCTCCCCATGTAGAACAAACTCCCTAAATAATCTGTAGGCCACCAAGCGGTATTGTCTGTCAGAGAATTACAAAATACTATTAGACTTAATCGTTGTGTACGGTCTCCATTCCAACTGTAGCAGCACGATGCAGAATATTACACATCACAGACACACATTAGCTAGCTACAACACACAGGTTTAGTTACTCCAAGGCTAGTATGAGTTATAAAGTAAAAGTCATTCCTTTACTCTTTGTCATCATCATCAAAACATTTACTCACTTTTGCTCCTAGTCCTAATGAGATGCACTGAGGCTAGCTTGCTAACATTAGCTAGCTAGCTATAACATTAGGCTACAGTACATGTTGTGTATAGCAAACACAGCTAGCTAGCTCAACTTGACTAGCTTGGCTCGTAGTGGTACTAGCAAGTCCTGTTTATGGCCAAAAAGATCAAGAAATTATACTGTGCTGAACAACATTGCCTCGTGTGAAAAGAGAGCTTAGCTATATTGCTAGCTAGCTACCAACAGCAAAACAAATTATTAGCTCGACATTTGCCCTCCTGATCCGACTGGTTTAGGCTGCCGTCGTCAGTTGATCTCGGAGGTTCTGAAGAATGTCTCCAGCACAACTCTATCCAAACTATCCATGTGTATCGAAACTTTGATGGTCTGTCACACACACACACACACACACACACACACACACACACACACACACACACACACACACACACACACACACACACACACACACACACACACAGTCACACACACACACACACAGTCACACACACACACACACACACAGTCACACACACACACACACACACACACACACACACACACACACACACACACACACACACACACACACACACACACACACACACACACACACACACACACACACACACACACACACGGACACGCACACGCACACGCACACACACACATATTCCATGGGGTCTGCACTGGCCCTCTCCAGTAAGAATTGTCCGCAATCTAATTCGTTTCAGCACAGGCATTCCTCTTCTGTCGGCATGGCTGGACAGCACCTGCACAGGGCTCCACCAGTCAGTCTGACCGTAGTTCCCCGTCGCTGCTTGGTAGTCTCGCAATTCTTATTCTCAATCTCAACTCCTCTTCAGTGTATTCCAGCTCAAATGAATAGGCCAGAATGCCCCATATGGTAGTATGTAAAAGAACATAAACAGTTTTGTTGTCCGGCTCTTCTTGGAAAGATGACTCATCAGTAGCAGCCATTCTAGTTATTTAGCTAGCCGTCTCAGATAGACAGTTCACTGTAACATAGCTCCAATGAACCCGTAGAAACTAGTACCGTTCCCATTTTTGAAATGCCTTACTATGAGGGTGAGAACACAAGGAAGTAGATCTCCCGTCAGGCTGTAGTCTTTACAAAACAAGGGGAAATGAGTCAACGTAGATATCCTGCAATGTCCTGGCAGAGAGCAACATTGTGGAGACAAGTACAATGGTTCTATTGAACAACGACAACCATATCTACTAGCTAGTTAGCGTGATCGTGCAATTGGCGAATCACAAAGTCCACAATAATTGCTACAAAACATGACTCCGTTCATTTTTTGATCAGACAGCAGGCTCATTCAACCAATGACAAAAAAACAGCTATGGTGCATAATTGTGTCTGAAACACATCTCGTCACTCATAATTATGTAGGGAGACTGGAAAACCCCCCCAGTAGTGTCTAGTGGTGAAGTGTCCCTTTAAGGCGCTGGAGGAGTGAGACACGGTGTGTGTGTATTTTATAGTGTGACTGTGTGTGTGTGTGTGTGTGTGTGTGTGTGTGTGTGTGTGTGTGTGTGTGTGTGTGTGTGTGTGTGTGTGTGTGTGTGTGTGTGTGTGTGTGTGTGTAGTGTGAGCAGAGAGAGAGCAGAATGTTGTTATGAGAGTGACAGTTCTGCTGGGGGTTAGATAAGGAGATGCACTGCGCCCAAAACTCCAAGCAGAGTACACACAGTGGAAAATTACAGACACATAAAAAAATAATGCTTCAAGGACCAATTCACCCAACTAACTCTCATCATTCCTCTTAACTATTGGATTTCCCTGGAGGTGGTCTACAGGTGGAGAGAGAAAGATTATCTCTGTCCCTCTCTCTCCCTCCCCCATCTCCCTCCCTCTCCCCAATCTCTCTCTCTCTTTCTCTCCCCAATCTCTCTCTCTCTCCCCAATCTCTCTCTCTCTCTCTCTCTCTCTGTTTCTAACCTTTTTTTTTCAGTATATTCCATCATACCAAGAACTTGAATGCTCCCATAGTGGTAGTATCAATAGATGATGTGGTAGTGTCAATAGATGATGTGGTAGTGTCAATAGATGATGTGGTAGTGTCAATAGATGCTGAAAAAGCATTCGGTAGGTTGGAATGGTCATATTTGGTGGCTGTCTTAAAAATGTTTTGGTCTGTTATTTATTTCCTGGATTGAGCTATTGTACAAATCCCCCAAAGCATCTACACAAACAAATGGACAGATCTCTGAATCATTTAAGTCATCAAGAGGGACAAGACAGGGATACTCTTTGTCTAGTTATTTATTTACATTAACCACAGAACCCCTAGCGTCAATAATTAGAACTCATAGCTCAATACGGGGCATAGAGATTGGTGGAGATCAACATGTGATATAATTGTATGCAGATTGCATTTTACTTTATTTATCAGAAGCAGAACATTCTCTGTCATTTATCTTACTCCTGTTGGACACGAGGTGCTTTATCAGGATTTAAAGTGAATTGGAGGAAAATTGAAACAATATAAATGTCTAATTATGACTTATCATGCTGAGAAAGTACATTTAAGTGGAAATAGACAAAGACACATGCAATCTGGAAGAGGCATATGACATCTATTACTTTCCTTTAATAGATCAGATTGAATCCGATATTCAGAGATGGAGATCTCTCCCTATTTCTATGTTAGGTTGGGTCAACATAATCAAAATGAAAATATTGCCAAGGCTGATGTATTTATTCCAGGCCCTACTAGTTTCAATTCTATCCAACTTTTTAAATTAAATGCATGGCATGCTCTCCAACTTTATTGGGAATGGAAAGACCTCAAGAGTCAAACTGACTGTTTTTCAGGTCCCCCTATAAAAGCTGGAGGTCTTGGACTACCTCTCCCAAAAAATGTATCACTGAGCCACACAGCTGGGTTCACTTAAACAATGGACAGCAGACTATCCTTGTGCATGGAGGAGTATCGAAGACATAAATGCAATAGTTTATAATCTAAAATATATTCACTCCTTTCTTGCAGAAGAAAAAAAACAGGCAATCCAATGATTCTCAATTCCAATTTGCAGTTTGGGAAAATGTACATGAATTCATGAGTTGGAAAGAACCAATATCGCCAGGCACGCCTATTTGGAATAACCCCAGCACACATCCAGTGTTTAATGACGCCATCTTTAAGTCCTGGTTCCAAAGTGACATCATGAATTTTGAACATGTGTACAATTAAGGATATCTACTGTCATTCAATCAATTACAAGAAAATGTGGATTATCCAAGACTGATTTCTTTAAGTTCTAATAACTTAGAAATCTTACTCAACCGCTTCAAATACAGTCTGGATGAAGCTAAGGCATCTAGCTTGGAAAAAATCCTGAAGGAAGCTGCTACGCCACACAAGTTGATTGCCAGGTTATATCAAGGGCTGAATGAAACTCTAGTTGATGGTTCAGGACCTAGAAGGAAGAAATGGGAATCACATATAAAAGAAGAAATTGAGGACAACCATTGGTCACAGATAACGTATGTGAAATTGTTCATACCTGTTCTAAGGACATAAACTACTTCAATTTAAAGTAATTCATATGACTTCATACACTCTTGCCAGAATTCACATCTCTGTTGGAGATACAAAAAGCAAAGGAACCCTATTACATATGCTGTAGACTTGTGGTAAACTGACACCATTTTGTGATAATGTATGTGGTTTCATTTCATTGTGTCTAGGAATTTATATCCATCCATCTCCAAGATCATGTCTGTTGGGAAATGTAAATACTGGTGATCAATATCAGATAACTTGTTTGTAATCTAGGTCTGATTACTGCAATACAATGCATAGCCATCAACTGGAAAGCCAAAGTGGAGGACTGAACCATTTAGCTACAAACCTGTTGGATTTGGTATTATAAAGTTACCCATTTGATTAACTTTACAACACCTGTCCTGTATTCTCCTCCTCTTAGAATAGAACGTTGTACTAGAAGCCCAGACCAGAACAACACAGACAGACAGACAGACATACAGACAGACAGACAGACAGACAGACAGACAGACAGACAGACAGACAGAGAGACAGAGAGAGAGAGAGATATAGAGAGAGCGAGCGACCTGGTCCACCTATACAAGGCAGCAGTGCCCACCTTCGTCCGGACCCTAAGGATATTGCCCTCAAACGCAGCCCCAACACTTCACACAGGAGCAACTGTTAGGGCTGTCGTTCTCCTCATCCTCGGACGAGGAGAGGAGAGAAGGATCATCAGACCAAAATGCAGCATTAGGGAAATAAGCCATCTCTTTTATTATTAACGACGATGGCAACACGAAAAACAAAACACTTTCAAAAATACAAAACAAGAAAACGACGTAGACGAAACCTGAACATAAACTTACATAACTAAACGTAAAACTTACGGACAGGAACAGACTACATCAAAACGAAACGAACATCCAAACAGTCCCGTATGGTGCAAACATAACACAGATACGGAAGACAATCACCCACAAACAAACAGTGAGAACACCCTACCTAAATATGACTCTTAATTAGAGGAGAACGCAAAACACCTGCCTCTAATTAAGAGCCATACCAGGCAACCAAAACCAACATAGAAACAGATAACATAGACTGCCCACCCAAAACACATGCCCTGACCTAAACACATACAAAAAACAACATAAAACAGGTCAGGACCGTTACAGAACCCCCCCCTCAAGGTGCGAACGCCGGGCGCACCAGCACAAAGTCCAGGGGAGGGTCTGGGTGGGCAGTTGACCACGGTGGTGGCTCCGGCTCTGGACGCTGTCCCCACACCACCATAGTCACTCCCCGCTTCTGTCTTCCCCTCCCAATGACCACCCTAAAACTAACATCCCCTAAATGAATGGCCAGCACCGGGAGAAGGGGCAGCACCGGGACAAGGGGCAGCACCGGGAGAAGGGGCAGCACCGGGACAAGGGGCAGCACCGGGACAAGGGGCAGCACCGGGACAAGGGGCAGCACCGGGACAAGGGGCAGCACCGGGACAAGGGGCAGCACCGGGACAAGGGGCAGCACCGGGACAAGGGGCAGCACCGGGACAAGGGGCAGCACCAGGATAAGGGGCAGCACCGGGATAAAGACCAGCACCGGGATAAGGGGCAGCACCGGAACAAGGGGCAGCACCGGGACAAGGGGCAGCACCGGGACAAGGGGCAGCACCGGGACAAGGGGCAGCACCGGGACAAGGGGCAGCACCGGTACAAGGGGCAGCACCGGGACAAGGGGCAGCACCGGGACAAGGGGCAGCACCGGGACAAGGGGCAGGTCCCGGCTGATATACTCAGGCAGATCCTGACTGAACGGCTCTCGACGCTCATGGCAGGCTGACGGCTCTCGACGCTCATGGCAGGCTGACGGCTCTCGACGCTCATGGCAGGCTGACGGCTCTCGACGCTCATGGCAGGCTGACGGCTCTCGACGCTCATGGCAGGCTGACGGCTCTCGACGCTCATGGCAGGCTGACGGCTCTCGACGCTCATGGCAGGCTGACGGCTCTCGACGCTCATGGCGGGCTGACGGCTCTCGACGCTCATGGCGGGCTGACGGCTCTCGACGCTCATGGCGGGCTGACGGCTCTCGACGCTCATGGCGGGCTGACGGCTCTCGACGCTCATGGCGGGCTGACGGCTCTCGACGCTCATGGCGGGCTGACGGCTCTCGACGCTCATGGCGGGCTGACGGCTCTCGACGCTCATGGCGGGCTGACGGCTCTCGACGCTCATGGCGGGCTGACGGCTCTCGACGCTCATGGCGGGCTGACGGCTCTCGACGCTCATGGCTCTCTGGCGGCTCTGGCTGCTCATGGCTCGCTGGCGGCTCTGGCAGATCCTGTCTGGTTGGCGGCTCTGGCAGATCCTGTCTGGTTGGCGGCTCTGGCAGATCCTGTCTGGCGGGCGGCTCTGGCAGATCCTGTCTGGCGGGCGGCTCTAGCGGCTCCTGTCTGGCGGGCGGCTCTAGCGGCTCCTGTCTGGCGGACGGCTCTAGCGGCTCCTGTCTGGCGGACGGCTCTGTAGGCTCATGGCAGACGGGCGGCTTTGCAGGCTCATGGCAGACGGGCGGCTTTGCAGGCTCATGGCAGACGGGCGGCTTTGCAGGCTCATGGCAGACGGATGGCTCAGACGGCGCTGGGGAGACGGATGGCTCAGATGGCGCTGGGGAGACGGATGGCTCAGATGGCGCTGGGGAGACGGATGGCTCAGATGGCGCTGGGGAGACGGATGGCTCTGGCCGGATACGGCGCACTGTAGACCTGGTGCGTGGTGCCGGAACTGGAGGCACCGGGCTAAGGATAAGCACCTTCCTACTAGTGCGGGGAGCAGGAACAGGGCACACTGTACTCTCAAAGCCCACTCTATACCTGATGCGAGGTACCGGCACTGGTGACACCGGGCTGAGGACAAGCACATCAGGATTAGTAGGGGGAGAAGATACAGTGTGTACAGGGCTCTGGAGACGCACAGGATACTTTGTGCGTGGTGCCGGAACTGGAGGCACCGAACTGGATACACGCACTACAGAGAGAGTGCGTGGAGGAGGAACTGGGCTCAGGAGACGCACTGGTAGCCTAGTGCGTAGTATAGGCACTGTAGGTACTAGGCTGGGGCGGGGAGGTGGCGCCGGAAATACCGGACCGTGGAGGCGTACTGGCACTCTTGAGCATTGAGCCTGCCCAACCCTACCTGGTTGAATGCTCCCGGTCACCCGACCAGTGCGGGGAGGTGGAATAACCCGCACCGGCCTATGTAGGCGAACCGGGGAAACCATGCGTAAGGCAGGTGCCATGTATGCCGGCCCGAGGAGACGCACTGGAGACCAGACGCGTTGAGCCGGCCTCATGACACCTGGCTCAATACCCCATCTAGCCCTGCCAGTGCGGGGAGGTGGAATAACCCGCACTGGGCTATGCACTCGTACAGGAGACACCGTGCGCTCTACTGCGTAACACGGCGCCTGCCCGTACTCCCGCTCTTCACGGTAAGCCTGGGAAGTGGGCGCAGGTCTCCTACCTGCCCTTGGCCCACTACCTCTTAGCCCCCCCCCAAGAAATTTTTGGGTGTTACTTACGGGCTTTTTGGGCTTCCGTGCCAGACGCGTTCCCTCATAACTCCAGTTCCTCTCTCCGGTAGCCTCTACTCTCCTCAGTGCCTCCAGCTCAGCTTTGGGACGGCGATATTCTCCCTGCTGTGCCCATGGACCTCTCCCGTCCAATATTTCATCCCAAGTCCAGGAGTCCTTGTTGCCCTGTCGAGCTTTCCCTTGCCGCTTGGTCCTAATTTGGTGGGTGATTCTGTTAGGGCTGTCGTTCTCCTCATCCTCGGATGAGGAGAGGAGAGAAGGATCATCAGACCAAAATGCAGCATTAGGGAAATAAGCCATCTCTTTTATTATTAACGACGATGGCAACACGAAAAACAAAACACTTTCAAAAATACAAAACAAGAAAACGACGTAGACGAAACCTGAACATAAACTTACATAACTAAACGTAAAACTTACGGACAGGAAACAGACTACATCAAAACGAAACGAACATCCAAACAGTCCCGTATGGTGCAAACATAACACAGATACGGAAGACAATCACCCACAAACAAACAGTGAGAACACCCTACCTAAATATGACTCTTAATTAGAGGAGAACGCAAAACACCTGCCTCTAATTAAGAGCCATACCAGGCAACCAAAACCAACATAGAAACAGATAACATAGACTGCCCACCCAAAACACATGCCCTGACCTAAACACATACAAAAAACAACATAAAACAGGTCAGGACCGTTACAGCAACAGATCAATAGACACCCCGCCCAGACCAGCGAGACACTCTCCCAGACCTGCGGGACCCCCCCCCCCCTCCCCGGACCTACACATAGAGGACCCACGCTGAGAGGACCACGCTGAGAGGACCTACATCCAGACCACAACACCACCAGCCACATCCACACCCCCACCCCAACCAATCAACACCCCCTCCCAAGTCAATCATGCCCACACCCCCTCCGATCAGACAAGACTAGTCAGTCTAGTCAATCTAATCAGTCTAGTCATTCCAGTCATTCTAGTCAGTCCAGTCAGTCCAGTCAGTCTAGTCATTCTAGTCAGTCTAGTCACATTCAACTGAATCTCATCTAAAAAAAAAAAAAATCTGTGCTTCTATAGTAGTAGTTTTTCCTGTTTTTCTCTCTCTCCTCTGACTAGTCATTCTAGTCATTCCAGTCAGTCTAGTCATTCCAGTCAGTCTAGTCATTCCAGTCATTCCAGTCAGACCAGTCAGTCTAGTCATTCCAGTCATTCCAGCCCCGTCAGTCTAGTCAGTCGAGTCAGTTATTCTCATATTCTCAGTCAGAGTGATTGATTTCTCATAAAAACATTTATTTGTGCATTAGAAAAGCAATTTAGGGCACGGCTTGCTTTGAGATGGTAGAGAGTAAATGAAACTCCTCTTTCCTCACAGGAGGGACCTAACTAAGAGACTTAACCAGATTTCTAAAGATATTTGGTTCTACAATATCTTTCAGTCATGTTACATTCATGAAGAAGACATTTTTTAAATCTAGTTGTCAGGGCGTTGGAGGGTTCACTACAGTATAAACACAGCTGGACGTAAACAAGGCTATTCCCTGGGTGGCTTGTGTCCTAATTGCACCTGCCAGGGGGTATGTAATGAGAGAGATGGAGGTGGAGGAGGAGAAAAGGGGAGGAGAGGAAGAGGATATGGAAGAGAGGGGGGAGGAGGAGAAGGGAGGATATGAAGAGGTGGAAGAAAGGGAGGAGGTGGGGGAAGATGAGGACAAGGAGGGACGAGAGGGAGGGAGGGTATTATTATTCTGATGTTGATCAGATCTGAAATGTTATCTCTCCACATCAGCCTGCCAAGATACAAGATACGATGCTCCTTTCACAGTCTCTACATGAGCGAGAGACAGAGCGAGTGAGAGACAAGGCAAGGAGGGCCTTCTATGTCATCAAAAGGAACATAAACCTCAACATCCCAATTAGGATCTGGCTAAAATACTTCAATCAGTTATCAAACACATTGCCTTCTATGGTTATAAGGTCTGGGGTCCACTCACCAACATCTATTCACAAAATGGGGGGGGGGGTGGGGGGGGGGGGCGTGGGGGGGGGGGGCGACAATTGAGATTCTGCATTCAGAATTCTGCAAAAATATATTTTGTGTACGACGCAAAACCACAAATAATACATGCAGAGCAGAATTAGGACTATTCTCACGAGAGAGAGAGAGAGAGAGAGAGAGAGAGAGAGAGAGAGAGAGAGAGAGAGAGAGAGAGACAGAGAGAGAGAGAGAGAGAGAGAGAGAGAGAGAGAGAGAGAGAGAGAGAGAGAGAGAGAGAAAAAAAAAAGAGTGGGTCTATAGACTGTCTGTGTAGACTGTTTGTGTAGAATATAGACTGTGTACAATCTGGGTGTAGAGAGAGAGTGAAAGAGAGAGAGAAAGTGAGAGAGTGAAAGAGAGCGAGAGTGAAAGAGAGAGAGAGAGAGAGAAAGAGAGCGAGAGAGAGAGAGAGAGAGAGAGAGAGAGAGAGAGAGAGAGAGAGAGAGAGAAAAAAAAGAGTGGGTCTATAGACTGTCTGTGTAGACTGTTTGTGTAGAATATAGACTGTGTACAATCTGGGTGTAGAGAGAGAGTGAAAGAGAGAGAGAAAGTGAGAGAGTGAAAGAGAGCGAGAGTGAAAGAGAGAGAGAGAGAGAGAAAGAGAGCGAGAGAGAGAGAGAGAGTGTACACAGAGAGTACACAGTAGCAGAATACCTGACCACTGTGACTGACCCGAACTTAAGGAAAGCTTTGACTATGTACAGACTCAGTGAGCATAGCCTTGCTATTGAGAAAGGCCGACGTAGGCAGACCTGGCTCTCAAGAGAAGATCGGCTATGTGCACACTGCCCACAAAAGTAAGTGGAACCTGAGCTGCACTTCCTAACCTACTGCCAGATGTATGACCATATTAGAGACACATATTTGCCTCAGATTACACAGACCCACAAAGAATTCGAAAACAAATTCAATTTTGGCAAACTCCCAGAAATACCAAATGTGTGCCACCACTGTCTGTGTAGACTTTTTATGTAGGCTATGGACTGTGTATAGTCTGTAGACCGTCTGTAATGACTATTTGTGTAGTCTCTAGACTGTGGGTACTTTGTAGACTGTAGAATGTTTGTGTAGAATATAGACTGTAGTCTATAAACTGTCTGTGTAGAATGTTGGTGTAGAATATAGACTGTAGTCTATAGACTGTCTGTAGAATGTTGGTGTAGAATATAGACTGTGTACAATCTGGGAGTAGCTCTCTGGAAGACAGTGGGGAGCACTAATGATTCTTCCGCCTCCCAATCACTCTTAATGGCCTCCCTTATTTATGGAGGTATTATTTTTAGCTCACCATCATTTCATCTCTCCTCTTCTCCTCCGCCTTCTGAAAATTAACTGTGTTGTTAGAACCGCGATTGAGGTGCCGGGGGAGGGGAGGGTGGAGAAAGAGAGAGAGAGAGAGAGAGAGGATAGCTATCTATTTCAGTATGTCCCTAATGGGGTAACCATAACCCTAATGGGGTAAAAATAACCCTAATGGGGTAACCATAACCCTAATGGGGTAATCCTCAGTGTGTCCCTAATGGAGTGTGTCCCTAATGGGGTGACTAGAGAGAAGAGAGAAGGAGAGAAGGAGAAGGAGAGCATGAGAGAAGGAGAGAATGAGAGAAGGAGAGAAGGAGAGAAGAGAGAAGGAGAGAAGGAGAGAAGGAGAGAAGGAGAAAGGGAGAGGGAGAGAAGGAGAGAAGGAAAGAAGGAGAGAAGAGAGAAGGAGAGAAGGAGAAAGAGAATTTGAAGAGAACAGATGCGTCAGTAATGGCTGGCTACAACTAGCTAGTCAAACTGGGACTCTATACAGTATACTGCTTTGAATAATTTGAATTTCATTTGAAACAAAGAACAGGAGGGAGAAGAGAAAGCAGAGATAACAAAACAGAAACATAGTTGCTTTCAGAAAGAGAAAATAAAGCGAGATAGAGGGAAAAGGGGGAGTAGAGACATAAACATATGAAAGAGATAAATGTACAGTACCAGTCAAAAGATTGGACACACCTACTCGTTCAAGGGATTTTTTACTATTTTATACATTGTAGAATAATAGTGAAGACATCAAAACTATGAAATAATACATATAGAATCATGTCGTAACCAAAAAAGTATATTTTAAGATTCTTCAAAGTAGCCACCCTTTGCCTTGACGACAGCTTTGCACACTCTTGACATTCTCTCAACCAGCTTCACGAGGAATGCTTTTCCAATAGTCTTGAAGGAGTTCCCAACATATGCTGAGCACTTGTTGGCTGCTTTTCTTTCACTCTGTGGCCCAAGCATCTCAATTGGGTTGAGGTCGGGTGATTGTGGAAGCCAGGTCATCTGATGCAGTATTCCGTCACTCTCCTTCTTGTTCAAATAGCCCTTACAAATAGCTGTCACGACTTCCGCCGAAGTTGACTCCCCTGCCTGTTCGGGCGGTGCTCGGCGGTCATCGTCACCGTCCTACTAGCCGCCACCGATCCTTTTTTCGTTTGTCTGTTTGTTTTGTCTTATTAGTTGCACCTGTTGTTTTGGTTTCGTAATGAGCTTCCCTATAATTAGGAGTTTGACCTGCCCTTGTTTTGTGCGGGATTGTTTTTGTTACGTGTGTGTATTTTGAGTTGTTGGCAAGTGTTTCTCTGCGCCCTGGATGTTCGGGCTTATTCAGTTTTTGGTTAAGAGTAGAAAAAGGAATATTTTTCCCAAGCGGCTCTCTCTCTCTGCGTCTGGTTCTTTCGCCCACCTAGTCCCGTGTGACAGAATCCCGCACCACTGAAAATGGAATCAGCAGGAGCGGCCGCGTCTCCTCTCCCATCGATGGAGGAAAGGGTCCTCCATCACACCAGTGTTCTCCACAGAATTGGGTCGGCTATGGACCAAATGATGGAGAGGATGGATCGATAGGAGAGGAGTGGCCTTCCCACCTCATCTCCAGCACCCCCTCCTCCAACACCTCCTGTTCCTGTTACACCATCCGGCTCCGGGGCTCTTCGGCTGGCGCTCCCACGGGAGTATGGTGAAACGGCGGCCGGGTGTCAGGGGTTTCTTCTCCAGCTGGAGCTTTACCTGGCGACTGTTCGTCCTACTCCCTCCGGAGAGGAGAGCGTAAGCGCCCTCGTCTCCTGTTTGACTGGACGAGCTCTTGAATGGGCCAACGCAGTGTGGAATGGTCCAGACTTGGCGAGGGATCATTACCCTGAGTTCACCCGCCGATTCCGAGCTGTGTTTGACCACCCACCAGAGGGTCGTGCGGCGGGTGAACGGCTGTTCCACCTGCGTCAGGAGACGAGGAGCATACAGGACTTTGCCCTGGAGTTCAGGACCTTGGCTGCAGGAGCAGGGTGGAACGACAGGGCCTTAATAGACCATTTCCGATGTAGCCTTGCGGAGGACGTCCGCAGGGAGCTAGCGTGTCGGGACACCACACTCACGCTGGACGAACTTATTGACATGGCCATCCGTCTCGACAACCTGCTGGCTGCCCGCGGATGTTCGGAACAGGTCCTGTCGTTTCCACCTCCCAGCCCTCCTGCTCCTTTCCCTATGGAGTTAGGGGGGGGCAGCGTCAAGGGGGACCGGAGGAGGAGTGTCCTCCTGCACCAGTTGTGGTCGGCGAGGGCACACGGCCGAGCGGTGCTGGAGGAACTCTTCTGGGAGTCGGGAGGGCAGGCGGAACACTACTCGATCACCCCAGGTGAGTCAGCACCAGACTTACCCAGAGCTTCCTGTCAGTCATATGTATGTGTTAACCTATCTCCCCGGGTTTTCTCCCTCTCTACAGCATAAGGCGCTAGTCGATTCAGGCGCAGCTGGGAATTTCATTGATCGGGGGCTCGCATTAAGGCTAGGGATTCCCCTTGTGTCGTTAGACCTACCTTTCCCTGTGCATTCCTTAGATAGCCGACCATTAGGGTCATGAATGGTCAGGGAGGCCACGGTACCACTGGACATGGTAACGCAGGGTAGTCATAAGGAGCAGATTAGTCTGTTCCTTATCGACTGACCTGCGTTTCCAGTGGTGTTGGGAATTCCCTGGCTAGCTCAGCACAACCCGGTGATTTCCTGGCAACAGGGGGCTCTTAAGGGGTGGTCAGAGGAGTGTTCAGGCAGGTGTATAGGAGTTGCCGTTGGTGCGACTACGGTGGAGAGTCCAGACCAGGTTTCCACCGTGCGCATTCCCTCTGAATATGCCGATTTGGCTATCGCCTTCAGTAAAAAGAAGGCGACCCAATTACCACCCCATCGACGAGGGGACTGCGCGATAAACCTCCTGGAGAACGCTGCACTTCCTAGGAGTCACGTGTATCCTTTGTCCCAGGAGGAGACAGCGGCTATGGAGACATATGTTACTGAATCACTGGGACAGGGATACATTCGGCCCTCCGCATCACCTGTCTCCTCGAGCTTCTTTTTTGTGAAGAAGAAGCATGGCGGTTTACGCCCGTGCATTGATTATCGAGGTCTAAATTCCATCACAGTGGGGTTTAGTTACTCACTACCTCTCATCGCTACGGCGGTGGAATCATTTCACGGGGCACGCTTCTTCACAAAACTGGACCTGAGGAGTGCGTATAATCTGGTGCGTATCCGGGGAGGAGATGAGTGGAAAACCGCATTTAGTACTACATCTGGCCATTATGAGTACCGCGTCATGCCATATGGGTTGAAAAATGCTCCAGCTGTCTTTCAATCCTTCGTAGATGAGATTCTCCGAGACCTGCTCGGGCAGGGAGTGGTAGTGTACATTGATGACATCTTGATCTACTCTGCCACACGCGCGGCGCATGTGTCTCTGGTGCGTAAGGTACTTGGGCGACTGCTGGAGCATGACCTGTATTGCAAGCCGGAGAAATGTGAGTTCTACAAACAGGCCGTTTCCTTCCTGGGTTATCGTATTTCCACCTACGGGGTGGTGATGGAGGATGACCGCGTTACAGCCGTGCGTAATTGGCCGACTCCGACCACGGTGAAAGAGGTGCAGCGGTTTCTAGGGTTTGCCAATTACTACCGGAGGTTTATCCGGGGTTTTGGTCAGGTGGCAGCTCCCATTACCTCACTGCTGAAGGGAGGACCGGTGCGCTTGCGTTGGTCAGCAGAGGCGGACAGAGCTTTCAGTCGTCTGAAGGAGCTGTTTACCAATGCGCCCGTGTTGGCGCATCCGGACCCCTCTTTAGCGTTCATAGTGGAGGTGGACGCGTCCGAGGCGGGGGTCGGGCCGTGCTGTCCCAGTGCTCGGGCGAACCACCCAAGCTCCGCCCTTGTGCCTTTTTTTCGAGGAAGCTCGGTCCGGCGGAGCAAAACTATGATGTGGGGGACCGGGAGTTGTTAGCTGTAGTCAAGGCTCTGAAGGTGTGGAGACATTGGCTTGAGGGGGCGAAACACCCTTTTCTCATCTGGACTGACCATCGTAATCTCGAGTACATCCGGGAAGCGAGGAGACTAAATCCGCGTCAGGCTAGATGGGCCATGTTTTTCACCCGGTTTCAGTTCACCATCTCGTACCGACCAGGGTCCCAAAACACCAAGGCCGACGCGCTGTCCCGTCTCTATGACACCGAGGAGGGGTCCGTTGGGCCAACTCCCATCATTCCACCTTCATGTCTCGTGGCACCGGTGGTATGGGAGGTGGACGCGGAGATAGAGAGAGCCTCACGGTTAGAGCAGACCCCCCCCTAACTGTCCAGCGGGGGTTCAGTACGTGCCAGGAGGGGTCCGGGATAAGCTAATCCATTGGGCTCATACTCTCCCCTCCTCGGGTCATCCTGGCATCGAGAGGACAGTGCGGAGTCTTAGAGGGAGATACTGGTTGTCCACGTTGGCTAAGGACGTGAGATTTTATGTCTCCTCCTGCTCGGTGTGCGCTCAGAGCAAGGCTCCTCGGCACTTGCCTAGAGGGAAGTTACAGCCCCTCCCCGTTCCACAACGGCCGTGGACACACTTATCGGTGGACTTTCTTACCAATCTTCCGCCGTCCCAGGGAAGTACTACGATTTTGGTCGTTGTGGATCGGTTTTCTAAGTCCTGCCATCTCATCCCGTTGCCCGGTCTCCCTACGGCCCTGCAGACTGCGGAGGCCTTGTTTACCCATGTCTTCCGGCACTATGGGGTGCCTGAGGACATTGTTTCTGATCGGGGCCCCCAATTCACGTCCAGAGTTTGGAGGGCATTTATGGAAAGACTGGGGGTCTCGGTCAGCTTGACCTCGGGTTTTCACCCCGAGAGTAATAGGCAGGTGGAGCGCGTAAACCAGGATGTGGGCAGGTTTCTGCGGTCATATTGCCGGGACCGGCCTGGTGAGTGGGCGAGGTATGTTCCTTGGGCTGAGCTCGCTCAGAACTCCCTCCGCCACTCCTCAACGAACATGTCCCCGTTTGAGTGTGTGTTAGGTTACCAGCCGGTCCTGGCCCCATGGCACCAGAGTCAGACCGAGGCTCCTGCGGTAGAGGAATGGGTACAGCGCTCCAAGGACACCTGGAAAGCGGTCCAGGAATCGCTAAAGTTAGCAGGACAACGGCAGAAGAGGAGCGCTGACCAGCACCGCAGTGAGGCCCCCGTGTTCACACCGGGGGACAGGGTCTGGCTCTCGACCCGAAACCTGCCTCTCCGCCTGCCCTGTCGGAAGCTGGGGCCGCAGTGTGTGGGGCTGTTTAAAGTCCTGAGGAGAATAAACAAGGTGTGTTATAGGTTACAACTCTCTAGGTATTACCGAATTAACCCCTCGTTTCATGTGTCTCTCCTCAGGCCGGTGGTGGCTGGTCCCCTGCAAGAAGGTGAGGTGTCTGAGGTCCCTCCACCCCTCTGGAGATCGAGGGGTCCCCGGCGTACACAGTACGTGCCATTCTGGACCCGAGACGCCGGGTGAGGGGCCTACAGTACCTCGTGGACTGGGAGGGGTACGGTCCGGAGGAGAGATGCTGGGTTCCGGTGGGGGACATTTTAGATCCTACTCTACTGAGAGACTTCCACCGCCTCCACCCGGATCGCCCGGCACCTCGCCCTCCGGGTCGTCCTCGAGGCCGGTGTCTGTGCGCTGCAGGAGCCGCGCGTCAGGAGGGGGGTACTGTCACGACTTCCGCCCGAAGTTGACTCCCCTGCCTGTTCGGGCGGTGCTCGGCTGTCGTCGTCATCGTCCTACTAGCCGCCACCGATCCCTTTTTCGTTTGTCTGTTTGTTTTGTCTTATTAGTTGCACCTGTTGTTTTGGTTTCGTAATGAGCTTCCCTATAATTAGGAGTTTGACCCGACCTTGTTTTGTGCGGGTTTGATTTTGTTACGTGTGTGTATGTTGGGTTGTTGGCAAGTGTTTCTCTGCGCCCTGGATGTTCGGGCTTATCCAGTTTTTGGTTAAGAGTAGAAAAATGAATATTTTTCCCAAGCGGCTCTCTCTCTCTGTGTCTAGTTCTTTCGTCCACCTAGTCCCGTGTGACAATAGCCCTTTTCAACTATACACTGTTGAGTGGATAGGTGATTCTCCATTTTTGCAAATCTTTTTTTATAAAATGTTGTTTGAAAGAATCTGCTGTCACTCTTCCCTTTGATTAGATATTCCACGACAATTTGGTGACATCGTTGGGATGCTAACTCCGCTTGCTGATTGATCCCAGGAGACTGAGGTTAGACTGCGTGCAGGGGCGTTAGACGTGGCTCAGGGTACCACACACTCCCAACTAAAACGGAGCAGAGGCGGACCCACCTTGGACCTCTTGGGAGTGTCAGTGAGTGGATGTGGCATTCCGGACAGATAAGATAAATTCAGGGTGAGACTGATTTTCTTTGGAACATCATAGAAAATCCTGTTCTAAGAACAGGTTGTGCACATTATGTCTTTGTTGTAGCAACGACACCGCTTGTTAGAAACGTTGTTGTAGCAACGACACCCCTAGTTAGAAACGTTGTTGTAGAAACGACACCCCTAGTTAGAAACGTTGTTATAGCAACGACACCCCTAGTTAGAAACGCTGTTTGATTCAACTCGTTGACTGCTAAATCCCCTTTGCACATGTGAAATCTTTGGAAAGAAACACTTGGATGAACGTTAAAGCTATTTTCTGGTAATTGTATCGTTGTTATGTGCCAGATGTTAAAGTGTGCACAGACAACTAATGACCTTTTACACGCTATCTACTGACTGCCACGTGTACAGAAAGGTGTTGTATGTATGTTCTCTATAAAAGCATTGAACAGTTCGTTGAGCTGTTTTTCTATGCACTGTTGTAAGTGCTGTTTGAAAGACTCTGACAACACGCAGGCACACACAGACACAGACACAGACACAGACACAGACACAGACACAGACACAGACACAGACGCACGCACGCACGCACGCACGCACGCACGCACGCACGCACGCACGCACGCACGCACACACACACACACACACACACACACACACACACACACACACACACACACACACACACACACTGAGCATGCCTTCCTAGAACTAATTCCCAAGTGTGTTTCCTGGTCAGGTGACTTGACCACAAGGAAACACAGCTGGCCCTGTAGGTATATGGCTGCTGGAGGATCGTAGTGAAGCAATAGGAGTCACGAGACTGTCAGCAGTCTCCTTCCTACACCAGTTGAAAACGCCGCGGCCTTGAAGTCAATATTAGAGCTCGACTGAACTATGGATTTTCAAAAAAGCAATACCTTTCCATAAAAAAACTGTCATTTTTCTATATCAAAGACCCCAGAGCTGTTTGAATGGAGGTAATTAGGCACTTTCATCTCAGACTCATTTTGAATAAACGCTCTAGATTGTCACCAGGGGAGGGGAGAAGGAGATAAACAGACAGAGCGGGAGAGGGAGATGGGGAGAGAGAGGGAAAGAAAGAAAGAGAGTGGGAGAGGGAGATGGAGAGAGGGAAAGAAAGAGAGAGTGGGAGAGGGAGATGGAGAGAGAGAGAGAGAGAAAGAAAGAGAGAGTGGGAGAGGGAGATAAATATTTACAGCATAACCAAAGAGCATTTAACAGGATTAAATCGGAGGGATACTTGAGTTTTGTTCTGTTATCGACACTTTTAGAGGCGAACAATATGAGTTTAACCCCATTTACACCATTTTGGTACAGCACAGTCCACTAGCATTAGCCCAAAGCTCCTCCGTTGAGCTTTTGTTGTGAGCTCACAATGAAAATAAAGCTAGGCGGGAGAGAGCTTCAAGACTAATATTTGCCTTGCTGGCAGCACTTCATATCATATAATAGCAGTCAAGAAAGAATTTGCCAGGTCAATTGTGTTAATTTGTGTGTGTGTCGCTGTGTGTGTTGCTCTGTGTTTGTGTGTTTTGCTCTGTGTGTGTGACTCTGTTTGTGTCTCTCTTTCTTTCTCTCTCTCTTTCCTTCTCACTCTTTCTCTGTGTGTGTGTGTGTGTGTGTGTGTGTGTGTGTGTGTGTGTGTGTGTTACTGTGTGTGAGTCCCTGTGTTTGTGTGTTTGTTTGTGTTGCTCTGTGTGTGCGTGTGACTCTGTGTTTGTGCCTCTCTTTCTCTCTCTCTCTCTTTCCCTCTCTCTGTGTGTGTGTATCTGTGTGTGTGTATCTGTGTGTGTGTATCTGTGTGTGTGTCGCTGTGTGTGTGTCGCTGTGTGTGTGTCGCTGTGTGTGTGTCGCTGTGTGTGTGTCGCTGTGTGTGTGTCGCTGTGTGTGTGACTCTGTGTGTGTGACTCTGTGTGTGTGACTCTGTGTGTGAGACTCTGTGTGTGAGACTCTGTGTGTGTGACTCTGTGTGTGTGACTCTGTGTGTGTGACTCTGTGTGTGTGACTCTCTCTCTCTCTCTCTCTCTCTCTCTCTCTCTCTCTCTCTCTCTTTCTCTCTCTCTCTCACTCTCACTCTCACTCTCACTCTCTCTCTCTCTCTCTCTGTGTGTCACTATGTGTGAGTCTCTGTGTGTGTGTGTCGAAGCTTCTGGTGGAAGAAGGATTGGGAAAATAATTTCTGACCATCTGGGTGCTGGTTTGGTCTGGAGGACAGCCGTGTGATGGAGTGTCTTTCTACCTGTCTGTCTGTCCTGAGGCCCGAACCATCATCATGGCTGGTCCACTCTGAGGCTCAGCTGCAAGGCAGCAACAGAGGCTAGCGCTGCCAGCAAAACATTAGTCTATCAGCCAGACCTACAGATAAAGAGGGAGAGAGGAAGGAGAGAGAGGGGAGAGAGAGTGAAACAGAGAGATAGAAAGAGAGAGAGAGAGAGAGAGAGAGAGAGAGAAAGAGAGAGAAAGAGAGAGAGAAACATGTTCCACGAGCACACCTGATCAACCATTACAGAAATGCGTAATGTGTTTTGTTGACATAAAATGGAGGTTAAATTATTTCAGGTTATAGATAATGTATAAAAGGATGAGTCACAAAAGGAAGGTAATGCGTTTCTCTATACATCTCTGTATCATCAATCAAGGTAAGACCCATATGCAGACCGTATCGAAGTAACACTGTTTATTACAGTAACAGGGGCAAAGGAACAGGACGGCAGGCAGGCTCAGGGTCAGGGGCTGACAGAGTGGTCAGGCTAGTAGATACAGGGTCAGGGGCTGACAGAGTGGTCAGGCTAGTAGATACAGGGTCAGGGGCTGACAGAGTGGTCAGGCTAGTAGATACAGGGTCAGGGGCTGACAGAGTGGTCAGGCTAGTAGATACAGGGTCAGGGGCTGACAGAGTGGTCAGGCTAGTAGATACAGGGTCAGGGGCTGACAGAGTGGTCAGGCTAGTAGATACAGGTTTAGGGGCTGACAGAGTGGTCAGGCTAGTAGATACAGGGTCAGGACAGGCAAGGGTCAAAAACCAGAAGGACGAGAAAAAAGAGACTGGGGAAAAGCGGGAGCTGACACAAAAACGCTGGTTGGCTTCACAAACAAGACGAACTGACAACAGACAAACAGAGAACACAGGTATAAATACACATGGGATATTGGGGAAGATGGGTGACACCTGGAAGGGGGGGGGGGGGGGTGGAGACAATCACAAAGACAGGTGAAACAGATCAGGGTGTGCCACTCTGAGCCGTTTAGATAGGGTAATGCCTTCAACACAATGCTGAAGCAACGTAACGGCAACATCCACATGATGATCATTATTATGATACGATACTGTTTAATCGTGACTGAATGCCTTTTAATGGAGCTGAGATTACCGTAATTAAGAAGTTATCAACATCTGTTTCCTTCCTCAGAAGGGCCGGCGACAACGTCCACAACGATGTGTATCAGAGAGGAGACGGAGGATGTAATCCAGGGTGGAGAGGAGAGGAGAGAAGGGGAAAGGAGAGAGGAGGATATAAAAGAAGATAATAGGAGAGAAGAATAGGAGATGAGTGGAGAAGTAAAGGGGAGAGGAGTGGAGAGGAGAGGAGAAGTGGAGTGGAGAAGAGAAGAGAAGAAAAGAGGAGGAGAGGAGGAGAGGAGAAGAGGAGAGGAGAGGAGAAAAGAGAAGAGG
>NC_074671.1:9772524-9790024 GCF_029448725.1 Salvelinus fontinalis
AATTCCAGAGATCCCAGTGTTTTGGGCCAATGAGTTCATCTCTCCCCCTCCCCTGTTCTAGAATTCCAGAGATCCCAGTGTTCTGGGCCATTGAGTTCATCTCTCCCCCTCCCCTGTTCTAGAATTCCAGAGATCCCAGTGTTCTGGGCCAATGAGTTCATCTCTCCCCCTCCCCTGTTCTAGAATTCCAGAGATCCCAGTGTTCTGGGCCAATGAGTTCATCTCTCCCCCTCCCCTGTTCTAGAATTCCAGAGATCCCAGTGTTCTGGGCCAATGAGTTCATCTCTCCCCCTCCCCTGTTCTAGAATTCCAGAGATCCCAGTGTTCTGGGCCAATGAGTTCATCTCTGCCCCTCCCCTGTTCTAGAATTCCAGAGATCCCAGTGTTCTGGGACAATGAGTTCATCTCTGCCCCTCCCCTGTTCTAGAATTCCAGAGATCCCAGTGTTCTGGGCCAATGAGTTCATCTCTCCCCCTCCCCTGTTCTAGAATTCCAGAGATCCCAGTGTTCTGGGCCAATGAGTTCATCTCTCCCCCTCCCCTGTTCTAGAATTCCAGAGATCCCAGTGTTCTGGGCCAATGAGTTCATCTCTGCCCCTCCCCTGTTCTAGAATTCCAGAGATCCCAGTGTTCTGGGCCAATGAGTTCATCTCTCCCCCTCCCCTGTTCTAGAATTCCAGAGATCCCAGTGTTTTGGGCCAATGAGTTCATCTCTGCCCCTCCCCTGTCCCTCTCTCCCTCCTCAAGCAGAGCGCTCGGGGGATGGGAAGTTAATACTAGGAGTGGTATCATTACAGCACACTGTGCCAGAGTCAGCACCAGAGAGAAAAATGACAGAGAAAAAGAATAGAAAGAGTGAGAGAATGAAAGAATGATAGAACGAGAGACTGAACTGAAAGAAACCACTCTGGTGAGTCAGGGGCTGGCTGTAAAGGGGGATTTGGATTTCACACACAAACACACACATACACACACACCGGTAAGGATATCAGTTCCTCAAAGGACGCGCTACTATGTTCGGGTTAAGGGGAGAAAAATTACATTTCACACCTCTACTCTCACCACTCTTGGAAGCTTACAGTTGAGAACACTATGACTGGAGAATACATTATAAATGAACATTAAAGCCTCATGGACAAAAAGTAATAAGTGGAGCTAACAAGGGCCATAGTCCTAGGTTTGTCCAGTAGTACTAGCTAGTGAGCTAACAAGGGCCATAGTCCTAGGTTTGTCAAGTAGTTCTAGCTAGTGAGCTAACAAGGGGCATAGTCCTAGGTTTGTCCAGTAGTTCTAGCTAGTGAGCTAACAAGGGGCATAGTCCTAGGTTTGTCCAGTAGTTCTAGCTAGTGAGCTAACAAGGGCCATAGTCCTAGGTTTGTCCAGTAGTACTAGCTAGTGAGCTAACAAGGGGCATAGTCCTAGGTTTGTCCAGTAGTTCTAGCTAGTGAGCTAACAAGGGCCATAGTCCTAGGTTTGTCCAGTAGTACTAGCTAGTGAGCTAACAAGGGGCATAGTCCTAGGTTTGTCCAGTAGTTCTAGCCAGTGAGCTAACAAGGGGCATAGTCCTAGGTTTGTCTAGTAGTTCTAGCTAGTGAGCTAACAAGGGGCATAGTCCTAGGTTTGTCCAGTAGTTCTAGCTAGTGAGCTAACAAGGGGCATAGTCCTAGGTTTGTCCAGTAGTTCTAGCTAGTGAGCTAACAAGGGGCATAGTCCTAGGTTTGTCCAGTAGTTCTAGCTAGTGGGCTAACAAGGGGCATAGTCCTAGGTTTGTCCAGTAGTTCTAGCTAGTGAGCTAACAAGGGGCATAGTCCTAGGTTTGTCCAGTAGTTCTAGCTAGTGAGCTAACAAGGGGCATAGTCCTAGGTTTGTCCAGTAGTTCTAGCTAGTGAGCTAACAAGGGGCATAGTCCTAGGTTTGTCCAGTAGTTCTAGCTAGTGAGCTAACAAGGGGCATAGTCCTAGGTTTGTCCAGTAGTTCTAGCTAATGAGCTAACAAGGGGCATAGTCCTAGGTTTGTCCAGTAGTTCTAGCTAGTGAGCTAACAAGGGGCATAGTCCTAGGTTTGTCCAGTAGTTCTAGCTAGTGAGCTAACAAGGGGGATAGTCCTAGCTTGTCCAGTAGTTCTAGCTAGTGAGCTAACAAGGGGCATAGTCCTAGGTTTGTCCCGTAGTTCTAGCTAGTGAGCTAACAAGGGGCATAGTCCTAGGTTTGTCCAGTAGTTCTAGCTAATGAGCTAACAAGGGGCATAGTCCTAGGTTTGTCCAGTAGTTCTAGCTAGTGAGCTAACAAGGGGCATAGTCCTAGGTTTGTCCAGTAGTTCTAGCTAGTGAGCTAACAAGGGGCATAGTCCTAGGTTTGTCCAGTAGTTCTAGCTAGTGAGCTAACAAGGGGCATAGTCCTAGGTTTGTCCAGTAGTTCTAGCTAGTGAGCTAACAAGGGCCATAGTCCTAGGTTTGTCCAGTAGTACTAGCTAGTGAGCTAACAAGGGGCATAGTCCTAGGTTTGTCCAGTAGTTCTAGCTAGTGAGCTAACAAGGGGCATAGTCCTAGGTTTGTCCAGTAGTTCTAGCTAATGAGCTAACAAGGGGGATGGTCCTAGCTTGTCCAGTAGTTCTGTCAGCTTCACCTCTCACCACCTCTTGGTCTGGGTCTGGTCTGGCTCTGGCTCTGGTCTGGGTCTGTCTGGGTCTGGTCTGGCTCTGGTCTGGATCGGTTCTTAGTCCAGACAATTAGCCAGGGTGATCAATTAGCCAGGGAACAATTAGCCAGGGAACAATTAGCCAGGGTGATCAATTAGCCAGGGAACAATTAGCCAGGCTGATCAATTAGCCAGGGAACAATTAGCCAGGGTGATCAATTAGCCAGGGAACAATTAGCCAGGGTGATCAATTAGCCAGGGAACAATTAGCCAGGGTGGTCCCTTATAGACATGCTGTGAAGGACTTCTTTACCTAAGTTGTCACAATGTTTAGATGCTCTGGCAGAGTATTAGGGCTGGATTCAATCCCTATCACAGAAGTATAGCAGAAGAAATTTAAAGGTAGTACTCCCGCGTTCGAAGAGACTGCATTCAAACGCATTCCAAATGCTGCGTATGTCGGCTCAAAAAGGAAATTACCTGAACATTTTTACACGGATACTTCTGCAATGCGGATGGAATCCAGCCCTTACAGAATAGTATAGTATACTAATAGAATACTCCTCCACCCTCCTCCGCCCCCTCCCACACCTCCCTCCCCCCTCCTCCCCCTCCACCACTGTCCCCCACTCACCTCCCTCCTCCACCTCTCTGTCCCGCACCTACTCCACCTCTTCCTCCACCCCACCTCCTTCACCCCACCTCCTCCACCCCACCTCCTCCATCCCACCTCCATCCCACCTCCACCCCACCTCCACTACCCCACGTCCACCTCCTCCTCCTACCAGTAGAACTGCTGCCAAGGAGGATGTAGCCCTCGTGCCTGTGTCACCAGGACTCAGTTAAAACGTCCAGACAGATTCAGGTGAGGATGGAAAACAACAGATGGATAATGTACTGTACATTTCTTTCAGAGCTAACGTGACAAATGACAACAGTGAACATCAGCAGGTGACAGGTGTCAGTTAACAATAAACTGCTTTTAAAACATCTGAGAGGTCAAATGGCACCGTGTTCCCTACTTAGTGCACTTGTGAATAGGGTGCCCTTTGGGATATGGCCATTGCTTTTTCCAAATGCTAACAGACGGAAGAACATCCAGTCTATATACCACTTGCGTCGGCAATCAGCCACTATAACAAGCCTTTCTAAAACCTCCCTGCCAGAACAACACAACTAGGGGTGGAATAATACACCTCCCTGCCAGAACAACACAACTAGGGGTGGAATAATACACCTCCCTGCCAGAACAACACAACTAGGGGTGGAATAATACACTTCCATGCCAGAACAACACAACTAGGGGTGGAATAATACACCTCCCTGCCAGAACAACACAACTATGGGTGGAATAACACACCTCCCTGCCAGAACAACACAACTAGGGGTGGAATAACACACCTCCCTGCCAGAACAACACAACTAGGGGTGGAATAATACACCTCCCTGCCAGAACAACACAACTATGGGTGGAATAATACACCTCCCTGCCAGAACAACACACCTAGGGGTGGAATAACACACCTCCCTGCCAAAACAACACAACTAGGGGTGGAATAATACACCTCCCTGCCAGAACAACACAACTAGGGGTGGAATAATACACCTCCCTGCCAGAACAACACAACTAGGGGTGGAACAACACACCTCCCTGCCAGAACAACACAACTAAAGGTGGAATAATACACCTCCCTGCCAGAACAACACAACTAGGGGTGGAATAATACACCTCCCTGCCAGAACAACACAACTAGGAGTGGAATAATACACCTCCCTGCCAGAACAACACAACTAGGGGTGGAATAATACACCTCCCTGCCAGAACAACACAACTAGGGGTGGAATAACACACCTCCCTGCCAGAACAACACAACTAGGGGTGGAATAATACACCTCCCTGCCAGAACAACACAACTAGGGGTGGAATAATACACCTCCCTGCCAGAACAACACAACTAGGGGTGGAATAACACACCTCCCTGCCAGAACAACACAACCAGAGGTGGAATAACACACCTCCCTGCCAGAACAACACAACCAGAGGTGGAATAATACACCTCCCTGCCAGAACAACACAACTAGGGGTGGAATAATACACCTCCATGCCAGAACAACACAACTAGGGGTGGAAGAATACGCCTCCCTGCCAGAACAACACAACTAGGGGTGGAATAATACACCTCCCTGCCAGAACAACACAACTAGGGGTGGAATAATACACCTCCCTGCCAGAACAACACAACTAGGGGTGGAATAATACACCTCCCTGCCAGAACAACACAACTAGGGGTGGAATAATACACCTCCCTGCCAGAACAACACAACTAGGGGTGGAATAATACACCTCCCTGCCAGAACAACACAACTAGGGGTGGAATAATACACCTCCCTGCCAGAGAAACACAACTAGGGGTGGAATAATACACCTCCCTGCCAGAACAACACAACTAGGGGTGGAATAATACACCTCCCTGCCAGAAGAACACAACTAGGGGTGGAACAATACACCTCCCTGCCAGAAGAACACAACTAGGGGTGGAATAATACACCTCCATGCCAGAACAACACAACTAGGGGTGGAATAATACACCTCCCTGCCAGAACAACACAACTAGGGGTGGAATAATACACCTCCCTGCCAGAACAACACAACTAGGGGTGGAATAATACACCTCCCTGCCAGAACAACACAACTAGGGGTGGAATAATACACCTCCCTGCCAGAACAACACAACTAGGGGTGGAATAATACACCTCCCTGCCAGAACAACACAACTAGGGGTGGAATAATACACCTCCCTGCCAGAACAACACAACTAGGGGTGGAATAATACACCTCCCTGCCAGAACAACACAACTAGGGGTGGAATAATACACCTCCCTGCCAGAACAACACAACTAGGGGTGGAATAAGAACAAACAAGAACAGAACAGAGCAGATTGGTTTAATGCATTGCATCGGAGTGATTCAAAGTGAAGGCATTGCGCTGGTTGTGGTTGTGAAAACAGGTCATGTAACAGCCATATTCCATGAGAGACGAGACCTCAGTGATGCCCAGCTAGCTTTCCCTGAGCCCTGGGTAAGGGTAGGAGCTGAAGCAGGAAAACTATTATGGCTGCTGCTGTCTGATAGGTCCCTCTAGAGATAGAGGTAAAGGCCTCAGCACCCTGGGGCCTCAACTCCCTGGGGATAAATCATGCAGGCTGCTATATAATGAGCCATGATAGAACACACAGGCTGTTTTATAATGAGCTATGATAGAACACACAGGCTGTTTTATAATGAGCCATGATAGAACACACAAGCTGTTTTATAATGAGCCATGATAGAACACACAGGCTCTTTTATAATGAGTTACACTATATAAACAAAAGTATGTGGCCACCCTTTCAAATTAGTGGATTTGGCTATTTCAGCATCACCCGTTGCTGACAGGTGTATAAAATCGAGCACACAGCCATGCAATCTCCATAGACAAACATTGGCAGTAGAATGGCCTCACTGAAGAGTTCAGTGACCTTCAACATGGCACCGTCATAGGATGCCACCTTTCCAACAAGTCAGGTAGTCAAATTTCTGCACTGCTAGAGCTGGCCTGGTCAACTGTAAGTGGAGGGCTGATAGTTTCCCCCCAGTGATGTGTTGGGCAGACCGCACCACCCTCTGGAGAGCCCTGCGGTTGCGGACGGTGCATTACAGCCAGACAGGATGCTCTCAATTGTACATCTGTAAAGTTTGTGAGGGTTTTAGGGGCCAAGCCAAATTCTTCAGCCTCCTGAGGTTGAAGAGACATTGTTGTGCTTTCTTCACCACACTGTCTGTGTGGGTGGACCATTTCAGCTCGTCAGTAATGTGTACGCCTAGGAACTTGAAGATTTCCTCCCTCTCCACTGCGGTCCCGTTGCTGTGGATAGGGGGGAGTGCTCCCTCTGCTGTTTCCTGAAGTCCACGATCAGCTCCTTTGTTTTGTCGAGTGAGAGGTTATTTTCCTGGCACCACTCTCCCAGGGCCCTCACCTCCACCCTGTAGACTGTCTCGTCATTGTTGGTAATCAGGCCTACTACTGTTGTGTCATCTGCAAAACTTGATGATTGAGTTGGAGGCGTGCGTGACCACGCAGTCATGGGTGAACAGGGAGTACAGGAGGGGGCTGAGCAAACACCCTCCATATTCTTCAGATATACTACATATTCCATCCACATCCTGTCCATAATGTCTATCATGTCTATTCATACCATCACATTATATATATATATATATATATATATATATATACAGTACCAGTCAAACGTTTGGACACACCTACTCATTCAAGGGTTTTTCTTTATTTTGACTATTTTCTACATTGTAGAATAATAGTGAAGATATCAAAACTATAACAAACACACATAAGGAATCATCTAGTAAGCAAAAAATACACAAAAACACATATGGAATCATGTAGTAACCACAAAAGAGTCAAAAACACATATGGAATCATGTAGTAACCGAAAAAGAGTCAAAAACACATATGGAATCATCTAGTAACCAAAAAAGAGTCAAAAACACATATGGAATCATGTAGTAACCAAAAAAGAGTCAAAAACAAATCAAAAATATATTTCATATTTTACATTCTTCAAATAGCCACCCTTTTCCTTGATGACAGCTTTGCACACTCTTGGCATTCCCTCAACCGGCTTCACCTGGAATGCTTTTCCAACAGTCTTGAAAGAGTTCCCACATATGCTGAGCACTTGTTGGCTGCTTTTCCTTCACTCTGCGGTCCAGCTCATCCTGGCTTGTGGAAGCCAGGTCATCTGAGGCAGCACTCCATCCCTCTCCTTCTTGGTCAAATAGCCCTTACACAGCCTGTAGGTGTGTTGGGTCATTATCCTGTTGAAAAACAAATGATAGTCCCACTAAGCGCAAACCAGACGGGATGGTGTATCGCTGCAGAATGCTGTAGTAGGGATGCTGGTTAAGTGTGCCTTGAATTCAAAATAAATGACAGACAGTGTCACCAGCAAGCACCCCCAAACCATCACACCTCCTCCTCCATGCTTCACGGTGGGAACTACACAAGCAGTGATCATCCGTTCACCTACACTGTGTCTCACAAAGACACGGTGTTTGGAACCAAACATCTCCAATTTGGACTCCAGACCAAAGGACACATTTTTCCCACCGGTCTAATGTCCATTGCTCGTGTTTCTTGGCCCAAGCAAGTCTCTTCTTCTTATTGGTATCCTTTAGTAGTGATTTCTTTGCAGCAATTTGACCATGAAGGCCTGATTCACACAGTCTTCTCTGAACAGTTGATGTTGAGATGTGTCTGTTATTTGAACTCTGTGAAGCATTTATTTGGGCTGCAATTTCTGATACTGGTAACTCAAATGAACGTATTCTTTGCAGCAGAGGTAACTCTGTGTCTTCCTTTCCTGTGGCAACCCTCATGAGAGCCAGTTTCATCATAGCGCTTGATGGTTTTTCCGTATTGACTGACCTTCATGTCTTAGATATTACTGCATTGCTGAAGCTAGGAACACAAGTATTTCGCTACACACGCAATAACATCTGCTGAATATGTGTCTGCGACCAATAACATATGACTTGATTTGATATAAACACATATATAAAGAATAAGAGGTTAGTCCCATGCAGGTGTATCTAAAACAGGGTATTGTAACATTCCAACTGTGCCCGTTCCTACTAGCTCTAACACAGACTGACCCATTCCTAATAGCTCTAACACAGACTGGCCCATTCCTAATACCTCTAACACAGCCTGGCCCATTCCTACTAACCCTAACACAGACTGACCAATTCATACTAACCCTAACACAGACTGGCCCATTCATACTAGCTCTAACACAGACTGACCCATTCCTACTAACCCTAACACAGACTGACCCATTCATACTAACCCTAACACAGACTGGCCCATTCCTACTAGCTCTAACACAGACTGGCCCGTTCATATATTCTCTAACACAGACTGAACCATTCCTACTAACCCTATCACAGACTGGCCCATTCATACTAGTTCTAACACAGACTGGCCCATTCCTACTAGCTCTAACACAGACTGGCCCATTCCTACTATCCCTATCACAGACTGGCCCATTCATACATTCTCTAACACAGACTGGCCCATTCATACTAACCCTAACACAGACTGGCCCATTCAAACATTCCCTAACACAGCCTGGCCCATTCCTACTAGCTCTAACACAGACTGGCCAATTCCTACTAGCTCTAACACAGACTGACCCGTTCATATATTCTCTAACACAGACTGACCCATTCCTACTAGTTCTAACACAGACCGGCCCATTCCTACTAACCCTAACACAGACTGGCCCATTCATACATTCTCTAACACAGCCAGGCCCATTCCTACTAGCTCTAACACAGCCTGGCCCATTCCTACTAGCTCTAACACAGACTGGCCCGTTCATATATTCTCTAAAACAGACTGACCCATTCCTACTAGTTCTAACACAGACTGGCCCATTCCTACTAGTTCTAACACAGACTGACCCGTTCCTACTAGTTCTAACACAGACTGGCCCATTCCTACTAACCCTAACACAGACTGGCCCATTCTTACTAGTTCTAACACAGACTGGCCCATTCCTATTAGCTCTAACACAGACTGACCCATTCCTACTAACTCTAACACAGACTGGCCCATTCATACATTCTCTAACACATACTGACCCATTCATACTAGCTCTAACACAGACTGACCCATTCCTACTAACTCTAACACAGACTGGTCCATTCATACATTCTCTAACACAGACTGGCCCATTCATACATTCTCTAACACAGACTGGCCCATTCCTACTAGCTCTAACACAGACTCGCCCATTCCTACTAGCTCTAACACATACTGGCCCATTCATACTAACCCTAACACAGACTGGGCCATTCATACTAGCTCTAACACAGACTGGCCCATTCCTACTAACTCTAACGCTGCCCGGTCCATTCCTGGAAGTGAGTGTCCCTCTACAACCCCCTCTGACACGCTCTGCTGTAAACCAATGAGATGAAACAGAGTTGTGGATGGAGACAGAGAGAGAGCGAGAGAGAGAGAGAGAGAGAGAGAGAGAGATGTAGGTGGGGTATGGATTCTTGGGGCTGCTCCCTGCATGTACTGTACAGTACTCTACTTGTTATGATTCCTACCCTCTTTTCTTCAAAGGTTTCCCTCTCCTTTCATCTTTAGACCTGTTCCTTCCAATCCTCCTTCCTTCCCCAGGCTGTAGCACAGGGATATAAACAGCAGTAAAGGTTTATGTTTGGCTATGCCGTTTTAGACAGAGCACGTGTGACAGAGCACAAGGGTTTTGGGCCTTGTCAAATCACAGCTCTTGGAAACAAACTAAACTAATCCAATCCATGAAGGAATAGCAAGCTAAGAAGAGCCAGAACTAGAAATAGGAAGATAAGAAGAGCTTGAAGCTATTATGAAAGAGAGAGAGAGAGAGAGAGAGAGAGAGAGAGAGAGAGACAGAGAGAGAGAGAGGGGGAGGGAGAGACAGAGACAGAGACAGAGACAGAGAGAGAGAGAGACAGAGAGAGAGACAGAGAGAGAGAGAGAGACAGAGAGAGAGACAGAGAGAGGGAGGGACAGAGAGAGAGAGAGGGAGGGAGGGACAGAGAGAGACAGAGAGAGACAGAGAGAAAGAGAATAAGAGAGAGAGGGAGGGACGGAGCGACAGAGAGAGAGATGTAGAGAGAGACAGAGACAGAGAGAGCGTGATCTACATGTTCATTGGTGCTTGGTTCTTTCTCAGATCTGATCTGACCAATCGCTTTAAGTGAAAAGAGCTGAGCCTCTCATCCTTGTTTCTGAAACCTCTAGCGACCCGTGCTCGTTTGTCACCCCTTGGTCCAATTAGGAGGAGGTCAGCAACAAACCGCCCTTCCGCCTGATTGATGCCCTCACTATGGATACGGTGGCCATTAGCGAGAATGGCGTGCAGCGAAGCACCTCTAGCTAGCTGAGGCCTAATGTCGCTAATGTTGACAAGGCTGTACAGTACAGTGGAGGGTTGTTACATGAGCAATTACCAGACCAGGTGAAGTGGATATATGACTGGATGCATGGGGGATAATTAGGGTTAGGGGGAAGGTGGGGTGTTGGAGATGGGTGAGGATTAAGGATATGAGAACTGTAATGACTATGTATGGGTTGGTGTGGGGGGAGGACAGGGGAGGATAGGGAAGAAAGGATATGAGAACTGTAATGACTGTGTATGGGTTGGTGTGAGGGGAGGACAGGGGAGGATAGGGAAGAAAGGATATGAGAACTGTAATGACTCTGTATGGGTTGGTGTGGGGGGAGGACAGGGGAGGATAGGGAAGAAAGGATATGAGAACTGTAATGACTGTGGAGAAGCCGAACAACAAAGGGGCAGTCAAAAGTGTGAGGGAGACCTCTCCCCTCTTGCTGTAGGTGGTGATGGCATGGGAACTCCAAGGAGAGTACAACACCACAAAGCGCACACAAGACACCACACAACCCAACACAGCATGATAAAACATGACAAAGCACACTATGTAATAACATAGAACAAAACCCCTAAAACATGACAAAGCACAGTACAACAGAGAATGACAAAACATGACATAGCACACTATGTAATAACATAGAACAAACCAAAAAAACAAACATTACAAATCAAAAAATATAATAACATAGAACAAAACCCCAAAAAACATGACATAGCACACTGTGTAATAACATAGAACAAAAAAAACAAACATTACAAAGCACAAAATATAATAACATAGAACAAAACCAAAATAATAACATGACAAAGTACAATACAACACGGCATGACACTACTGTTACGACAACGCATGACATCACAGCATAGATACGGCACGAAACAAGAGCCCTGCTGAAGAAAACAGCATAGACCAGCATAGGCTGGTGACCAGCTTTGGTTTTGTTTATCCTGGTGACCAGCTTTGGTTTTGTTTATCCTGGTGACCAGCTTTCGCAGTGTTTTCGCTGGTGACCAGCTTTCACAGTATTTTTGCTGTTGACCAGCTTTCGCGGTGTTTATGTTGGTGACCAGCTTTCACAGTATTTTTGCTGTTGACCAGCTTTCGCAGTGTTTTTGCTGGTGACCAGCTTTCGCAGTGTTTTCGCTGGTGACCAGCTTTCAGTGTTTTTGTTGGTGACCAGCTTTCAGTGTTTTTGTTGGTGACCAGCTTTCAGTGTTTTTGTTGGTGACCAGCTTTCCCAGTATTTTTGCTGGTGACCAGCTTTCCCAGTATTTTTGCTGGTGACCAGCTTTCGCAGTGTTTTCGCTGGTGACCAGCTTTCGCAGTGTTTTTGCTGGTGACCAGCCGTCATTGTGTTTTCTGTTTTCTCTGGTGACGAGCCCAGTGTGTTAGATACATAAGCTGGTCACCTGCAAAACCAGCATTAAGTTACATTATGCTGGCTTGCAAAGTGATGTCTAATTCCTATTGGAATCCAGGCTGACTGGGTATATCCTAAAATGTGAACGGCTGCAATAAGTCCAACTAACAGATTGGATTAGTTTGAAAAAATAGATATGCTAGTTATCTTTATGTAGCATGAAATTCTAAAATAAATAAAATTGCGTAAATGTCAATCAGTTATGTCTAGATATTTTTTTAAGCCCTGGATTGCCTACAGACACTATAAAAAAGGTCACTGAGATAAAACTTTGCAGTTTTAAAGCAAATTTCCTGTATTTTTTTTTAATGTTAATGGCCTACGATTGAGACCAGGAAAACAGATGTGTTTCCTTTAGAACTGGAGAAATGATGAGACAAGAGAAAGTTGTCTGGTTTCAGGAAAAGTTCTCAATAGGATTTCTTTTTAAATCTCAAATGTCAACAGTCAGTTATCTGGTTCATTACAATTGCTTTGTAGAAAAATATAAATTCACACTTCTCATTATCAATAGAAAAATATCTACTTTAAAAATATACATACACATACATATGTAGGATCCTTATTTGAGTAAGTTCGCTTCAGCGGGAAAATAATCCTGCAGCAACTGGAAATTGTAATTATGATGTGGATTATAATTAATGTAAAATTTTTTGTAGGGGTTGATACCTTTTTTTGTTTGGGCAAATCAAGACTGACATTTTAAAGTGGAAACTATAAACTTTAGAAGCCTTTTTACACCTTGAACTACATGACAAGTTTTCTAAATTCTCACCAACAAAAGAGAATTCAAATTAAGATTCTACATATGTACTTTCATATCCCATATTCAGTCTTTTTAACAGTACATATAGCTATAAATTAGTATCTACCAAAATAAAGGCTATCCACTTAGAAATAGTGCAGAAGGTATGCTATCTAATATGTAAAAAACATAAAATTGTATGTATGTTTGTCCAACACATCTCAACAGATTACACACTATAGTAGTGTAAATATAAATGTTACCCAATGCCACACAATTTACCACAATGAAATCCACTAGCCGTGCTACAGCTAACAGTAAAATACATGAACAGCTAAGCATATACAAACTAGGCTAGCTAGCAAACTTTCAAACCATTAATTACGGCAAAAATATAAATACTACAACATCTTACAACAAGGATTAAATAGCGCAACATATAAACTTATACGTTTGAGCCTTCTTTTAATGAAATAAATTCACCCGGAGCTTAAAATGTACATTTGTAACTTCAAAAAGTCTGTGATGGCATTTTGTTAGGTTCACCTCCATGTTAAAACCTTTCCACCTAGCATGGCCTCATTACTTATCATGGGGAGACTTAGACTTAGCAAAAACATTACAAAGGCTGGTCACCAGCAAAAACACAATGAAGGCAGGTCACCATCGAAAACACAACGAAAGCTGGTCACCAGCGAAAGCACAACGAATGCTGATCACCACCAGCGAAAATATTACAAAGGCTGGTCACCAGCAAAACACAATGAAGGCTGGTCACCAGCGGAAATTACAATGAAGGCTGGTCACCAGTGAAACATAACAAAAGCAGGTCACCAACAAAAACACAAAGAAGGCAGGTCACCATCGATAACACAACAAAAGCTGGTCACCAACGAAAGCACAATGAATGCTGATCACCACAAGCAAAAACATTACAAAAGCTGGTCACCAGCAAAACACAATGAAGGCTGGTCACCAGCGAAAACAGCATGAAGGCTGATCACCTGCGTAAACACAACGAAGGCTGGTCACCAACGAAAACATAACAAAAGCTGGCCACCAGCTAAACACAACCAGGGCTGGTCACCAGCGAAAACAGCATGAAGGATGATCACCTGCGAAAACACAATGAAGGCACATCACCAGTGAAAACATAATAAAAGCTGGTCACCAGCAAAACACAACGAAGGCTGGTCACCAGCGAAAACACAATGAAGGCTGGTCACCAGCGAAAACACAACAAAGGAAGATCACCAGCGAAAACACAACAAAGGAAGGTCACCGACGAAAACCAAGTCTGCCACCAGAACCAGTAAGACCATGCTGGTCAGACCAGCTTGCCCAGAATCCGACCAGCACTGACCAGCTGTAACGGCTCTCTTTCGGTGAGTGAGTTGACCAAGGCGCAGCGGGTTGTGAATACATAATGAACTTTATTTAACAAGACGAAACTAAACACACGAAGAACACTTGAATAATTTTACAAAATGAACTAGACAGACCTAAACTATGAACTTACATGAAACGAGGAACACATAAACAGGAACGACCGAACGAACGAGACAGTACCGTGTGGTGCAACAAACACAGACACAGTGACAATCACCCACAAACAAACAGTGAGAACACCCTACCTTAATATGACTCTCAATTAGAGGAAAACGCAAAACACCTGCCTCTAATCAAGAGCCATACCAGGCAACCCAAAACCAACATAGAAACGGAAAACATTGACTGCCCACCCAAAACTCACGCCCTGACCATCACACACATAAAAAACACCAGAAAACAGGTCAGGAACGTGACAGAACCCCCCCCCTCAAGGTGCGAACGCCGGGCGCACCAGCACAAAGTCCAGGGGAGGGTCTGGGTGGGCATCTGACCACGGTGGTGGCTCAGGCTCCGGACGCTGTCCCCACACCACCATAGTCACTCCCCGCTTCTGTATCCCCCTCCCAATGACCACCCTCCAACTAAAACCACCTAAATGAAGGAGCAGCACCGGGATAAGGGGCAGCACCGGGATCAGGGGCAGCACCGGGATAAGGGGCAGCTCATGACTGTAGGGCAGCTCATGACTGTAAGGCAGCTCATGACTGTAGGGCAGCTCATGACTGTAGGGCAGCTCATGACTGTAGGGCAGCTCATGACCGGAGGGCAGCTCTGGCAGCTCCTGACTGGCTGGCGTCTCTGGCAGCTCCTGACTGGCTGGCGGCTCTGGCGGCTCCTGACTGGCTGGCGGCTCTGGCGGCTCCTGACTGGCTGGCGGCTCTGGCGGCTCCTGACTGGCTGGCGGCTCTGGCGGCTCCTGACTGGCTGGCGGCTCTGGCGGCTCCTGACTGGCTGGCGGCTCTGGCGGCTCCTGACTGGCTGGCGGCTCTGGCGGCTCCTGACTGGCTGGCGGCTCTGGCGGCTCCTGACTGGCTGGCGGCTCTGGCGGCTCCTGACTGGCTGGCGGCTCTGGCGGCTCCTGACTGACGGACGGCTCTAGCGGCTCCTGACTGACGGACGGCTCTAATGGCTCGTGGCAGACGGATGGCTCAGAAGGCGCTGGGCAGACAGATGGCTCAGACGGCGCTGGGCAGACAGATGGCTCAGACGGCGCTGGGCAGACAGATGGCTCAGACGGCGCTGGGCAGACAGATGGCTCAGACGGCGCTGGGCAGACAGATGGCTCAGACGGCGCTGGGCAGACAGATGGCTCAGACGGCGCTGGGCAGACAGATGGCTCAGACGGCGCTGGGCAGACAGATGGCTCAGACGGCGCTGGGCAGACAGATGGCTCAGACGGCGCTGGGCAGACAGATGGCTCAGACGGCGCTGGGCAGACAGATGGCTCAGACGGCGCTGGGCAGACAGATGACTCAGACGGCGCTGGGCAGACAGATGGCTCAGACGGCGCTGGGCAGACAGATGGCTCAGACGGCGCTGGGCAGACAGATGGCTCAGACGGAGCTGGGCAGACAGGCAGTGCAGAAGGCGTTGGGCAGACGGCCGACTCTGCCCTGCTGAGGCGCACAGTAGGCCTGGTGCGTGGTGCCGGAACTGGAGGTACCGGGATGACGGCACGCACTTCAAGGCTAGTGCGGGGAGCAGGGACAGGGCACACTGACCTCTCGAAGCGCACTATAGGCCTGGTGCGTGGTACCGGAACTGGAGGTACCGGGCTGAGGGCACGCACCTCAGGGCGAGTGCGGGGAGGAGGAACAGTGCGTACAGGGCTCTGGAGACGCACAGATGGCTTAGTGCGTGGTGCCGGAACTGGAGGCACTGGGCTGGAGACACGCACCATAGGGAGAGTGCGTGGAGGAGGAACAGGGCTCTTAAAACGCACTGGAAGCCTGATGCGTGGTGTAGGCACTGGTGGTACTGGGCTGGGGCGAGGAGGTAGCGCCGGAAATACCGGACCGTGTAGGCGTACTGGCTCCCTTGAGCACTGAGCCTGCCCAACCTTACCTGGTTGCATGCTCCCCGTAGCCCGTCCAGTGCGGGGAGGTGGAATAACCCGCACTGGCCTGTGTTGGCGAACCGGGGACACCATGCGTAAGGCTGGTGCCATGTAAGCCGGCCCAAGGAGACGTACTGGTGGCCAGATATGTAGGGCCGGCCTCATGACATTTGGCTCAATGCCCAATCTAGCCCTACCAGTGCGGGGAGGTGGAATAACCCGCACTGGGCTATGTAGGCGAACCGGGGACACCATGCGTAAGGCTGGTGCCATGTATGCCGGCCCAAGGAGACGTACTGGTGGCCAGATATGTAGAGTCGGCTTCATGGCACTTGGCTCAATGCTCAAACTAGCTCTACCAATGCGGGGAGGTGGAATAACCCGCACTGGGCTATGCACCCGTACAGGAGACACCGTGCGCTCTACTGCTAACACGGTGTGTGCCCGTACTCCCGCTCTCCACGGTTAGCCTGGGAAGTGGGCGCAGGTCTCCTACCTGCACTCGGCCCACTACCTCTTGGCCCACTACCTCTTGGCCCACTACCTCTTAGCCCCCCCAAGAAATTTTTGGGTAGTACTCACGGGCTTCCAGCCTTGCTTCCGTGCTGCCTCCTCATAACGTCGCCTCTCCGCTTTCGATGCCTCCAGCTCCGCTTTGGGGCGGCGACACTCCACTGGCTCTGCCCAGGGTCCTTTACCGTCCAGGATCTCTTCCCATGTCCAATCCTCCTTTTCCCACTGCTGCTGTCGTTGCTGTCCGTTAACCCGCTGCTTGATCTGGGTTTGGTGGGTGATTCTGTAACGGCTCTCTTTCGGTGAGTGAGTTGACCAAGGCGCAGCAGGTTGTGAATACATAATGAACTTTATTTAACAAGACGAAACTAAACACACGAAGAACACTTTAATAATTTTACAAAACAACAAAACGAACTAGACAGACCTAAACTATGAACTTACATGAAACGAGGAACACATAAACAGGAACGACCGAACGAACGAGACGAGACAGTACCGTGTGGTGCAACAAACACAGACACAGTGACAATCACCCACAAACAAACAGTGAGAACACCCTACCTTAATATGACTCTCAATTAGAGGAAAACGCAAAACACCTGCCTCTAATCAAGAGCCATACCAGGCAATCCAAAACCAACATAGAAACGGAAAACATAGACTGCCCACCCAAAACTCACGCCCTGACCATCACACACTTAAAAAACACCAGAAAACAGGTCAGGAAC